>NW_007734932.1:33776-47052 GCF_000696425.1 Galeopterus variegatus
ACAGATGGCAAATAAGTACATGGAAATATGTCCAACATAATTTGTAGTTAGGGCCATCAAAATTAAAACAATAGGATATCACTACACACAGGAAGTCTAAGTTGAAAAACTTGAAATACCAAATACAGGTGATGATGTGTAGCAATAAGAACTGTCATTCATTGATAGAGAGAATGCAAACTGGCACAGCCACTTTGGTAGACAGTTTCACAACTTTATAAAGTTAGACATAGACTTAGCACATGACTTAGCAATCACACTCATAGATATTGACCCAAATGGTGAAAAAACTTAGGTCCACACAAAAACCTGCATGCTCAGGTTTATACCACTTTCTTTGTAACAGCCAAAAACTGAAAGCAGCTAAGATATCCTTCAACAGGTGAATGAATAACTGTAATACATCTATACTATAGAATACTATTCTGTACTCAAAATGAATAAAGTATTAATCCACACAACTACATGGAGGAATGTTAAATGGTTATTTCTAAGTAAAAGAAGCCAGTGTTAGAAAGTTACATATGATTCAGTTTACAAGACATGGAACACTAGTTGAAAAGTATTTCCTTCCTTTTTATTACAAAATTTGATACTTTAAATTTTTGGTGGTTGTAAAGGCATTTTGCTCACGCGATATTCTTGTGGTCCCAAATGCAGCATCAGAGCTGAGGGATTTACTTGATTTTATCGTGTGGTTTCAACTCAGACACTTAGGAATTAAGATTGACTTCAGATTCCTCCGAGGTCAGAAATGTTCAATCTTTGTCCTCTGTCACTGTTCTAATATTGAAGAATGCTACATTCAAGGAACCAATGCCACTACACATCTCCGCTATTTTTTTTTTTTTTTTTTCTTTTGACTACTTTTCCTTTCGTCTGTCTCTTCTACTCCAGCAGCTTGCCCCATGATTCTCAGCTATAAATTAATTCTCTGGGCTAGTAAGACATCACCAATCCATCGGGAGTGTTATTTGTCCCGGCACTAAGCCACGATTAGTGTTTTAGATAAAGCCTTTTTTTTTTTTTTTTTTTTTCTTTTGACTACTTTTCCTTTCGTCTGTCTCTTCTACTCCAGCGGCTTGCCTCATGATTCTCAGCTATAAATTAATTCTCTGGGCTAGTAAGACATCACCAATCCATCGGGAGTGTTATTTGTCCCGGCACTAAGCCACGGTTAGTGTTTTAGATAAAGCCCTTTTTTTCTTTAGGTTTTATTTCTTTGCCACTGTGTGTTTGTTCTGAGACCATCTGCAAAAAATATTTTTCTATCTATTCAGGTTCCAAAATTATCCCACCAATACTAAATCCTGGCTTTTACTCAATCTAAGGTTTACCACTATAGGTTAGATAATCCTGTCTATTTTATATCTCTGAACTCTGACCAATTATATCCTGATTTCAGTATGTTCATGTTCTTAAACATTTTTTTCAATTTTTTTTTATATAAAGTGGTGAACTTGAAAATTCATGTTGTTCATATTCAAACAACTTAAATATATTGAATGCATTGTGTATGTTTCTGTTATCTTTGACTTAGAGACAATTTTTATCAGCAGAACAATTAAAGTATAAAACTGTGGTAAAGAGCAATGCCTATTAATTAAGGAATTGAATTAAGAAAAATTAGTTGGTTGTAAGTTTGTTTTTTCCCCGCAAATATTACCATACAGAAAATGGGGAACTAGAAAGCCACTTGTCCTACCAAATATTTAAATGTACTATATTTTCAATAATTAATATTATTTGGTATTAGTGGAAAAATAAATAGAATCAGTGGAATAAATAGCCTTATAACAGGTCATTGTCTACATAAAATTTTAATCTATGACAAAGGAAGCATAATACATCTTTTAGAGAGGATTGAATTATAAAATATGTTGGAAAAATTATTCAGCTTTTGTTGGGGGGAGTATAAATTAATACTGTTCCCTATCCAACATGCAAACAAATATACCAGATAAAATTAAAAGATAATGCCGAAAATAAAATTTAGAAGAAAATTTTATCTTTTTTAAGGCAGTAAAAGATTTTATAAGATCAGGCCTGAATCAGATACAAGTAAGATGGCACACTTATAAGGAGGTCACAAATCTGAGAAACCCTGACTTCATTTACAACCTTGGCTTCATCTATGGAGATGCCTACAGAAATCTACTGAAAAGGTGGAAAGTCTTGAAATACAGGCCTGTATTTGGCAAGATCAAGTAAAAAGAGCAGGAAAACATGAATGGATAGTAAGCGAAGGCTGAAAGAGAAGTAATCTGTGTCTAAATAGTTTCTTAACGCAGTTTTGTTTCAAAGTTCTTAAAAATCTAAGAAAAATATTTTCTTCAAGAGAGCCAAGGGTACCTCAAATTTTTTGCATTATAGAAAATCTGCAATTTTTTTTTCTCTGCATTGGCAATCAGAATTACTTCAAGGCATGTTTTTTAATATTACACCTATTATTTTTGAGTAATCTATCTTGAGCAAAAAAATTCACATCAGGAATTTATTGGAAAATAAAGCAATAAGGGCCAGTGTAATGGGTATAGGATAGAACTGATCTCCTTTCACCAAGCAGAAACTTTTCACTTTGCACATAGGTGAATTTGTTACTTGCAGAGTTTTGTCAAACAAGCCATATGCTTTTCCAGGGCTAGAGTTCAAGTAGCATTACAGAACATAATACATAATTCTTGACAAAACGTTCACTAGAACACTTGGTAACCACTTCTTAAATCAATGTTTTCCAAACTGTAGATCAAGACCCATTAGTAAACTAGTGGATTATGAAATTTACCAAAAACAATGATAAATCTCAACCAGCACTTTCTTTAAATAAAGAAAAACAACAAAAGAGAATAAAATAGACACACACACATATGTATATACACATGCACACTCACACACACATCTCTACTGTGCTCCCAGTATGAAATACATTTCTATTGTGGGTCAGACAGAATATTTTAACATCCTCTATCTGAGAGCACCTACTGTCCTGTATGAATGATTCTTAATGTGATCAAGGATAGGAGTAGTGTGTGTGTGGCCATGTGAACTTGCAGAGCAGATATATGTAAAAATCTAAATGTAGATATGAACTAATTGGGAATCTGGGGAAGACGGGCCTCTTGGTTCCACTACTAACTCGGAAAAAATGTACACTGTCTACACTATAATTTTTCCACTGTAAAAATTTTGAAAGCCAGTTCTAATAGTTTATATATACTATCATAGACAAGATACTGCTGTATGATATTCTTGATTATGTTAATTGCTCAATCCTCCTGTGGACAATTTTGAAGATTGGTGTGGGGCCCCATACTGATATTTCCTGTTTTAAATCTAAGGAGACCAAAATTAACCCTGACTTCAGTGAGAATTAATTTATTTTTAATGTTTTGTTAGAAGCAGCCCAAGTCCAGTAAGATCCTTGCTATGGTTGGCATTGGCAGTTCTTTCATCAAAATGCCAAAATCCTCCTCAGAAGCACCTACTGCTTTGCCAACAATGCATAAACACTGGTCTTGGGTCAATTAGGTGGTTTTTGCCTGGGCCCCAGAACAAGCAGAGCATGAACCATGGCTGCAAATTATAGGCAGTGTGGAAAACTAAATGTTCTACTACACTAAAATGGGTAAGAGCATGGACTCGGAGTTGGTTTACAACTCTCTTACCTTCTAGCTGTGTGACCTTGGGCAGGCTAGTCTCTCTATTTCTCAATTTTATTGGCAAGATGGTGATAATAATAATAAATGCCTTAGAAGGTTATTGTGAAGATGAACTGAGCATGATACAGACATATATATACATATGCACATACGCTTAGATACTTAAAGAGTATCTGGCACAAATATTAAGCTCTAGTAAATGTAGATTTATCAATATTTTTACTGGCCGGGGAAGGAAGAGTGTGAATAGAAATAAGAAATGTCTAATATTTCCCCCCACAACTCTTAACATTTCAGTTTTTAACCTTATTTTAACATGAAGCCATAAATTTGAATTTAGTTTAATATAAATATGCCTTCTATTATTGATATAAATGCAAAAAACCATAAATACTTGTTTCATCAACCACATTAAGGAAATATAAACCTTCCAGAACTTTTGAGCTACTTATTGTGATTTGGGCTACATATGCTGCCCATCAAAAGAAATTTTGCCTCCCGCCGAGGGTTCGGATCCCACATACAGACCGGTTCCCGCTCACTGGCTGAGCGAGGCGCGGGGGCAACACCGAGGGTTGCGATCCCGTTGCCGGTCCCGGTCCGGTACGGGGGCGACACTGAGGGTTGCGATCCGTTGCCGGACACGGAAAAAGACAAAAAAAAAAAGAAATTTTGCTATCAGCAATGGAGCATTTCCTCTAAGCTAGATATTGTATCAAAGGTTTTATTTAAATCTATAATCTCACTTAATCTTTATAAAATCCACACGTAGGTAATTTATCATTTTTTTATAGATGGGCACATTTCATATGGAACTTCAAATTCTGATTTTATTTTGTTATCATAACAACTTAACAGTTGGCTATAACTACCCCTAACTTAGAGATGACATAAGTAACTAGGTCAAGGTAAGCAAATGAATGAGATAAACTGGGATTCAAACCCCACTCTGGTTCTGGGACTTCTGCTTTCTACGCTTCCACATCACATCACCATCAAAGTCATTTCCCCTCAGTATGAGAATAGAACCTTGTCTCTCATGGAACAGGCATAGGCTCTCCTGACTTATGGAGGTTTCTGTCTGAAGAAACAGTCTATGCTGAAAGATTTATTTTTTATTATTCAGCGGAAAAGAGGGTATTCTGACAATGAGACAGCACTGACCAAAAGATCAATTCAGGAAGGGGGAAGCATTCTATTTTCCAATCTGTCCAAATATTCACTCTCAAGCAGGTAGGTGGAGTAAAGACTCCAGGAAGTCAGAGGACAGAATGTCAGAATGTCTTTGGACAGAGGGGGTGGTTAGGAATTGGGGGAGCAGGGAGGGGATGCAGCACTGCACAATTGAGCACATGATACTCACATAGTAGTTTATGCATCTGGATTTATGCAGTGTAAAGCCCATGAGGACACGTAAGTGGCTCCAAAGCAGAAGTCCTATCAGAGCTACTTATGGGTCTGCAGATAAGTCATGCTCCTGATTGAGGCAGAACAGAGTCTCTGGGATTGCTTCACTGATTTGTTAGGAGTGTCATATTCATTTGATTTGAACAAGTAATACTAATAGCAAACATTTGAATTTTACCTACGCTTTGCTGGGCACTATTCTAAGAAATTGATACATCTGAACACATTTAGACTTAACAGAAGCCCTGTGAGCAAAATATCGTTATATTACCATTTAAAAAGTGGGGTCATTGAGATGGAGAGAGTTTTAACCAACTTAACCACACACGCATGTGGCATTTGGACCCAAACCTCCAAGTTCAAGAATCCCTGCACTTAACCACTGCATAATGTTGCCTCTGGAGCACAGCCAGGCTGCCATTTTACCCAGAAGCATATCTGCCCACCATAAAGACAAGAGACTCCATCTGGCTTTCAGCATTTGTAAGTGAAGGTGGAAGTGCTGCTTCTGTGCAGGACATAGAAATAAGAAACTTATCCTCAGATATCCCAGAAAGCTACCAATACACAGCTCCTTCAAGTCAGGAGAAATGCAGGTAAGTATAAAGAGAAACAGTTTCTTTATGTATCAAAATGTCACACATTAGGATATAAGAATGGATTAAATAGTAAACACAAACCCTCTCCCAGATTGCTGAATACCTCGTATTTGGTCTAAACCCATTGACTCTGCATACTTAATAATCTTCTCAAATTTTAATTTGGTTGGGACAAATATTCAAGCCTTATAAACCCTGATTGGCTGCATTTGCCAGTGAGCTTAACTGCATGCAAAAGGAGGACACTTACAGCATCAGAGCAGGTAAGCAGCTAATTACACTTGTAAGTCGCTAACAAGAGCATGGAGTTCAGGAACACAGTCATGGTATGAAGCCCTATCTAAAACTAAGCATTTGCTCAGAGAACTGTGACTTTCCCTAGCATGGTGGCAAAGTCAGGAGCTTCTAAATATTTAGTTAAAATGCCAGGCTGAAGGCAAAACTGCATGATTTTAATTTAACACAATGTCTTCTTGAGATACACAAAGAATTTACTGTTTTATTTTATTTTTACGCTAACAAAATAAAAGACAGTGCTTGATTCTTTTAATGTAAGTACCCACACAAAAATGAACAAAATTAATCTAAGCTGTTAGGAGGCAGAGTAATGGTAATTCACTGGAAGTGCAAAGGGTCTTCTACATCGCTGGTTACACTCAGGCTCTGGTTGCAGGCTCTGGTTGCTGGCTCCATGCTTATGTTCAGTCTGTGAAAATTTATCAAATTATACAGTGATAAAATGTGTGCTTATACCTGTGTATAATATACTTCAAATATATTTTAAGAAAAAGATAAAATTGCATTGCTCACTATAAAAGGATGAATGAATAAATTCAGGTTAACACAGATTAATGCCTTGCTCTTAATGAAATTACCTGTTCACTAAGTTTCTTTTGATGACAGTGTAACCATGGCCACTCTGTAAAATGAGCAACCAGCCACTCGCCTGAACTACAGACATATTAAATGGAGTGTTTAATATTGAAACAAAAGGATTTTTTAAATGAAATGAATTTAAATGGAAATGGAAATTGTTAAGAAACATAGGAAAAAAGTTTCACCTCACCAGAAATTGAAAAATGCAAATTAAAAGAAATAAGCCTGCCTATCAAACTAATAAACCTCTTAAAAATATTAGTAAAGCATTTAATGATGATAGAAGTGCACTGAACCTGGTAATTCTTTTACGTGAGCTCTGCAGGTGGGAGCTTAAAATGATACAATTTTTACTTTTAGTAAAGCAAAGACAAGCACAAAACAGTAACTCTATGTATTAAATTTCTTAAAAATCATCATACTCTGCAGCAATCCCAAATAAAATGTTAGAAAAATATATGCAGTTGTATAGCAAAACTAGTGCATCACAGCTAGAAAATACTCATTTGCTATGACAATTTGTAGATTTATAAAAATTATTCAGCACTTTATTGGTAAGATTTTTTTAAAGTTATCATCTGAATAGATGCTCAGAAACTATTGAATAAAATTGAATAGCACATATTATTAAGGAAACTAAAAATAGAATGTATTTTCTTAATAGTATTAGAAAACATGTCTTATGTGAAATTAAGAGCAAAAATCACATGTAATGATGAAACAATAGAGATGTGTGCTAATTGTCTACATATCAGTTCAGCCCTTTTCTCTTAGTGATAGGACCCATGCAGTTTAGTTAGTTGCATAAGCAAAGAAAAAATTAAATTAATATTACTTATAATATAATAGTACAACTTGATAATCAACATAATAACTAAGAGAACTATTAAATTACTACGAGAACTATTAAAACCATTTGATGAGATATCCTAGGACTTTAGATCCCTGGAATCTATAGATTTGTTATAAAATTAATATTTTTTTCTGTGTATCAATAAAAATCAGTTAAAGAATATAATGTCAAAGATATTCCATTCAAATTATAAACCAAAATATAAAATACATAGATATAATAAAAAATAGTTAGAAACAACATGAAAAAGAAAACCTAAAATGTAAGTTTCATCTAAAAGTTGTGAATAGAGAAAGAAATATACCAAAAAACCAAAAAAGATTTGTTATAGATCAATCCATATAACTTAAAAAAAGCAATGAATAGAAAAATAAAGTTAAATACCTGGGAAACCATATACAATACCTGAATGAAGAAAGAAATAAAACTTTATTTAGAAATACAAACTTGAATAATAAGAGTACGCTTTTGAATAAAATGGCTAAATAATATTAATATGGCAATTACTTACAAATGAAATTGAGATTCATCATCATCCCAATCTAAATATCGTCAATTAAAATTTCAATGGATTTTTTTAATCAACAAAAGTATTCCTAAGTTAATATAGAAAAATAATCATGGAAAATTTCCTAGACAGTTTTGCAAAGGGGAGGAAATGAAGAAGGTATTTCCCTATCAAATACTAAATTTGATCTAAGTAATCTAAGTAATAATTTCCTGAGGTACTGATAGAGGAATAGATTGGCAAAACAGAAGATTCAAATAGAAGTCCTGAAGTAGATAAAAGTCTCATAAACCCTGGGATCATTTCGTATATATTAAATGTGATATTCTAAATCTGTTAAAAGAACACCACTTATGGGGATGATTATCTGTTTGTTATTAATATCTTTCAAAAGCACAACATATATTAAGGATAATAATGCTATACCTGCCACTTATGTAGGACATATCTTTTCCTAATTCATCACTTGTAATTAAAATTAAATGAGGTATTTTTGATGTACAATTTCTGAAAATCCTTTTGTAGTCTAATCTATTGATTTTTTTCCCCAGTTGAATATAATTTTCCTTCTAGAGTGAACTTGCAATTTTGCTCAGAAAGACTGAATCACCTCTTTACAACTTTGTCATTTGCCTTTCTTTTTCTTCCATTTTCCCTTCCCTTTTTTCTTTCTTCTATGAATCTATTTGTGAAAATATAAGAAGCTGTTCTGGAAAATACTGATGCCTCTAGACATATTTTCAGTCCAAGAAAGGTAGGGAATTTGTATTAATGCTGGGACGGCTGGAATCCAGAAAAATGTAAAGAAGGCTAAGACTCTTTGAATTTAATTCTGGCAGTAAAACAATGTATCTTCCACTCTACCTGTTACCCTTCTGGCCCTGAAAAGTGATATACTCACGTAGCTCTACTTCTCTGTACTTCACCAGTGTTCTGTATTCCTTACCATGTCTTCACATATTTTTCTGAATCTATCAAGCCCTTTCTGCTGTCCCTTAAACCCCTCGATCCCCGCTGGTTCTTACACTAATTAAGATAAACATACTCAGGTCTCTCTCACTGTAAAACAAATAAATCAGCAACAAAAACCTTTTCTCTCATCCTCCCCCTACAACTGTGGCTTCTTTTCTCTGATCTTCTTCAAAGCTAATCTTCTTGAGAAAGCCATTTATATCAGTGGTTACAAATTTGAATTTCAGGATCACCAAGGAATATCATGTGTGTTCATTCTAATATTCACACTTCTAAGTAACTGAATCAGAAATCTATAGCCATATGTGTTATATGGTTAATATTACCTCTTTGGGGAATTAGAGGATTCTCTGGGAAACTTGGAAAGCAATAGAAATTCCTTAAAGAAGTAAGGTAAAAGTGGAATGAATATGGTTTAGCAGGGCAAAAGACAGGAGAACAATGCTCTGTTAATAGCAGTTCTCCAACTCAAATGCACATGAGAATCACATGAAGAGCTTGTCAAAAAAAAAAAAAAAATCAAGAACAAAAACAACAGATCACTAATTCAGTAGATCTTGGGTGCTAGCTAGATTTTTGCGTTTCTAACATGATCCAAGAATATGCTGGTGTTGCTGGTTTGAGGACCACACTTTGAGAACCACTGTTTAGAGTGAAAAACAGCCTGTGAAAAAACCTGGGAGCTATAAGGAGTTATGGCTTTTTTGAGGAATCAAAAGAGACAGTATTGTTGGAAGGGAGAAGTCGAATGGTAAATAAATAATGATACAAGGTTGTAGAATCAAAAAAAGGTAAATCTTGCAAGATATGGGCAGTATGTACAGGTGAGAGATGATAGAATTTGAACTAGAATAGCAGTGGCAAGACGTGAAAGACTGGGCAGCTGAGAAGGATATAGAAGAGAAAATCAGCAGGATTTGATGACAATTTCATTTCCAATTCAAATGCAGTAAGACTGCTAGCATGACCAGAGACTGCAGCCCCATAATAAACCAGGTTACCATCCTGGAAAAAATCAGTTAATCAAATTCCTGCAGCACTCGTGCCTGGATAGTGATAACAATAGATCATGTTGCAAATATTCTTGTATTTCTTTCTATTCCCCAAAATGGGCTAATATAACAGAAGTTTCTTAATTATCTATAGAAGTCCATCATCAGAATGATCTCCAAACCATATGAGTAAAAGAAAAAATCCATGATTCTTGAGCATATTTAGATCCTTTGAGAATCTTAGAAAATCATGATTTCTCCCAACATGCACAGATAATATTCTCTGTATAATTTCAAGGGATTCTCAGACCTTATGTCTCTCTTTGGAAACTTTTCCATCATTCAAACATTGGCCCCCATATTAATAATTGTTAAATGAAGATTATAGACTTAGAATCACAATATGTATCTAATTTCCTAGTAAGGAAATTAAGCCTATAAAAATTGACAAAATTTTAAACTCTTGATTATTTGATTAGGGATAATAATATCTAAAATAAGCATCTCATAAGGTTGTTGTAAGAATTAAATTATATGTTAATGAAAGCCCTTTTTTAAAACTTTAATTGTTGTAAAAACACAACTTATCCTTTTTGTCATTAGCAATGACAATTTAAGAAAAATTCTGTGCCTAGAAGGATGGTGAGATGTTCAGTTGGGAATTCAAAGAATCTGAGGAAACTAATTATTAGAAGAGTTTGAGAATAGCAGGTTGGACTTACAGGCCAACATCATTGGACTGTCCTGCTGTCTGCATTATCATTTAACACTTAATTGTTAGTTGGACATACAATAGAGAAGGAACCCATTAATACTCAGTGGTCCCTTACATCCAATCTGAAAATGCTTTTACTGAATGATTTAACAGTACAGAGCAACACTCCTATATAAAGTCCATTTTGCTGTTTTTATTTTATGCCTCCCCAATCTTATTTCATTAATTACTATTGCTACCTAGAGTACTCAATAAATAAGCAATACATTTTCACTGCATTCTGAAGCTAAAATGGAGTTGGAAAAGGGTTTCTATATAGCCCTTGGGAAAACCTAATTGACCCAGACAAGACTATTAGTCTGTTTATATTATTGGTAAATAGGTTGTTTTCTGCCATCAAGGTTACTAAGCTTTGATAGATGTTATTACCCTGAGATTGTCACACAAAAAGTCTATCATTTCCATGTCTGAAAAAAGGTAAATGATTTCACCAAGTTCCTTCTCATTCCCCCCTTAACTGAATTTGTAAACTAATTTAACTTTTAAGTAGACTATAAAATTAAATTAAAGCAAAAGACAAATTGGCTGAATGTAAAGCAAGTTTCCCAACAAATCTACCAATGGCCCTTAATTTCACCTGCTATTTCCAGGCATTTTGTAGTGAAGTCCAGGATAGAAATGGAAAGACACTACATAAAGATAGCTTCTGGTTCAATGTCTTATCAACCAGGTATGGCAAGTATATTGAAATAATCTGTCAACAGTAAAGGGATTGGGGAGAGAAATAGGAAGAAAAAGACCTAGTGTTCTATAGCAACATAGGGAGACTACAGCCAACTGCAAATTACTGTATAACTTCAAGGAGCTAGTTTAGAGGATGTTGAATGTTACAAAACCAAAGAAGTGACAAATGCTTGAGGTGATGGATATGCTAAACTCACTGATGTGAATGTACACAAGTATTGTATTATACTCCATAAATATATACAATCATCATGGGTCAATTAAGAAAAAATAAATTAAAAAGAAAAAAAATTTCAGAGACAGAAGTAGATTAGACATTACCAAAAACACGGAGGAAGGAATAATGTGAAGTTATTGCTTAATAGGTACAGAGTTTATGTTTAGGATGACAGAAACTTTTTGGAAATAGATAGAGGTAGTATTTACACATCACCATGAACATAATTAATTACATGCAACTGTATGTTTAAAAATGCTTAAAATGGAAATTGTACTATGTTTTACCACAATAAAAAGGATGAATTTTCCTATATGCACATTGTACCTTAATAAATCTGCTTTTAAAAAAATCTGTTAACAAAATAAGTAATGTTTTCTGTTTTCAATTCTCTTTGACAAACTTACTTAATGTAAAAACTTTATTAAAAGGTAGCCACATGGTAAAGTCATTTTTAGCAGAGGCAAGTAGCAGTGAACAGATCCAGAAGATTTGTGTAAAATCTGGATTCAGGGATCAAGGGAGATGAAAAAGTATGGGACGAAGAACATTAGGTCTCCTTGAAAAGCCAGACCAAAAAACCTATTAGTATAATTCAGGTCACACCACCCCACAAAAAAGGAAAAATTAAGGGGGCAAAAGAACAAAAATAACTCAGTTTCCCCAAAATTGTGTGTGTGTGTGCCTATGTGTGTAAGTAATTAGTCATGAAGAGGATGAATTGGATGTGAGAGTCACAGAAAGAAGAATCAAAGATCAATCCAATAATAAGAGCCAAAAGTATTAAGAGTGACAGCTAGAGCAGAGAAAATGAGTTTATGTGCTTTGCTCTTCCTCTCTCATGTGTAAAATCTTGTATACTTGACTTTCACTTTCAGAATCTAATTGCATCTTTAATATTCATCCCAGTTCATTTAGAAAATATGTAAAATAACTCTAGAATGAAGATATATCTTATTCAGGAATTTATTGATACTATACAAGACCTTATAAAGTTTGATGGTTTGTTAGTGACTCCAAAATCCATCCAAAGAAAAGGCAGCTGCATAATGATAGTTTAGGTTCATTGCTCTACTTTCCATGAAATTTGAAGTGGGAAAAATAAAATATTTGCTTGAGGTTTTCAGTTTAACTTGTCATAGACATGCTACATACATGGGCTATATATTTTAGCACCAGCCTGATATAGAGAAATAAGAAATGAAGCTTTAAAGCTTCCACCATCTCTCTCTCTCTCTTTCTCTCTCTCTCTCTCTCTCTCTCTCTCTCATACACCTTCCACCCACACCCACAACCACACAGGGATAGAGAGAAGGAATAATTATACTGATTTTGTTTTTAGTTAAATGTATAAAATACAAATATAAACACATTTTAAAAACTATATGATCTTGAGAGAAATATAATTTAGCATTATATGGTGTTTTAGTCCATTTTGTGTTGCTATAAGAGAAATACCCGAGACTGGGTAATTTATAAGGAAAAGAAGTTTATTTGGCTTACGATTCTGGGACAGCTGCATCTGGCATTGGCCTCAGGCTGCTTCTACTCATGGCAGAAAAGTGGCAGGGAGCCAGCAGGTACAAGCAGATCACATGGTGAGAGGAAGCAACAGAGAGGAAGCAAGAGGAGGTGCCAGGGTCCTTTAAACAATCAGGTCTCTGGGAACTAATAGAGTGAGAACTCACTAATTAATCCCCCCTCCCCCAGGGAGAGCATTAATCCATTCATGAG
>NW_007734932.1:47360-57542 GCF_000696425.1 Galeopterus variegatus
CCACATTGGAGATCAAAATTCCACATGAGTTTTGGAGGGGACAACACATCCAAACTCCATCATATGGTAAACATGTATGTTCACATTTATAAATTTTCTTGTAATATGTTATTCCTGAAATTTTTAATGGATGAATCATTGATTTATTTCAGAATTTTCATAAATAAAACAAGAAGAGAATAAACACATTTTCTTATTTTGCATGTATAAAATTGTAGGACACTATAAATACTGTCTAAAATGGCAAACATCTTAAATTCTAAGAAGGAAAAAGTGTTTGTAGCACAAAAGATTTTCTCTGTAACAATGGTGCTGTCACATATATTATAAAATATTCAAGGTCACACTTATACAGAAAGGTTTAAATCCAAAATTCTTCCTCTGTTTTATTTTTTCGTAAGAATACATCTCTGCAGACCTTAGCTCTTGAATGAATCTACACAAGGGGCTACTTTATAACTCGAGGTCTGAGGATTGATAGTTCTTATAGTCTTCACTGAGAAATATTTTTGATAATTATATAAATAAGCTGATTATAGAAAACCTAGGTTATTTACTTCGCTAATATATGTTAGCCCAGAAGAGCACTTTAAAATATGCTCTGATAAATAATTTTACAATTAAAAAATATTTTTGAAAATTAATTTTACAGTTCAAAATGGTGCCATCCCCTTCCATCTGTCTACTGTTACATAGTTTACATTCATTTTAGTTAAGCCTTATGTCTATATTTTGCCAATACCACACAGTCTTCATGCCTATAGCTTTATAGTAGGTTTGAAATCTGGAAGATTAAGTCCTCCAACTTTATTCCTCCAACCTCATTTTAAAAATTGCTTGGTTATTCTAGTTTCATATAATTTCCATGTGAATTTTAAAATCAGCTTGACAATTACTGCACAAAGCCTTCTGG
This sequence comes from Galeopterus variegatus, assembly GCF_000696425.1. NCBI lineage: Eukaryota > Metazoa > Chordata > Mammalia > Dermoptera > Cynocephalidae > Galeopterus > Galeopterus variegatus. The sequence goes on from NW_007734932.1 coordinate 48,274, forward strand.
AAAATTTGTAGGTCGTGGGTTAAATTTAAAGAACGATATGGTGATAAATGCCATCTTAACAATATTGAGTCTTCCATTCCATAAATATTATACGTCCCTATATTTATTTATGATTGTTTAATTTCTCTCAACAATGTTTTATGGTGTTCAGTGTAGGGGGTCTGAATGTCGATTTTAAAAAATTCATTTGTATTTTATATTTCTTGGTGCTACTGTAAATTGAATTTTTAAATTTTATTTTCCAATTGTTTCTTATACTTAGGTTTACAAGTAAGTTTTTATGTAAACTGTGTATTTTACAACCTTGTGAAAAACTTACCTTATTAACAGTAGTAGATTTTTAGATTTCCTGTGGTTTTCCACATTCATAATTATGTCACCTTCAAATAGAGACAGTTTTAATTTCTATATTCTGCACTTCATTCATTTTATTTATTTTTTGCCTTGTTGTATCTTTAAGGATCTATAGTATAATGTTGAATAAATGTGGTGAAAGCGTGTATTCTCGCTTTGTCCCTCAACTCAGGAAGAAAAAATTTAGCGTTAAGTCAAAATATCTAATGTTAGCTCTAGTTCTAAAAAAATTTTAATACACTTAATTTTTTTAGGGCAGTTTTAGGTTCACAGCAAAATTAAGAGGAAGGTACAGTGATTTCCCATATACCTACTGCTCCCACACATGTAAAGCCTCCCCCTTACCGACATCCTTCACCAGAATGGTACATTGGTTACAATCAATGAACCTACATTGGTACATCATTATCACACAAACTCCGTAGGTTCACATTTTGGTTCACTCTTCGTGTTGTTCATGCTATAGGTTTGGACAAATGTATAATGACAAATATTTACCATTATAGTTCCATGTAGAATAGTTTCATTGTCTCAAAAGTCCTTTTGATTCCTCCTGTTCATTCCTCCTGCCCCCTTGACCCTTGACAACCATTAACCTTTTTACTGTCCCCATAGTTTTGCCTTTTCCAGAATTTCATATAGTTGGAATTATAAAGTAAGCAGCCTTTTCAGATTGATTTCTTTCACTTAGTACATTTAAAATTTAGTACATTAAAAATTTCTTTATGTTTTTTTCATGGCTTGATAGCTCATTTCTTTTTAGCTGATTTTTAGCGGATTCTTTCCTCTACGGTGTCTGGTCTACAAATGAACCCATCAAAGGCATCCTTCATTTCTATTTTAGTGTTTTTATATCTAGCATTTCTTTTTGATTCTTTCTTAGAATTTCCATCTCTCCATTTACATTTCCCACTTGTTCTTGTATGTTGTCTACATTTCTTTGTATTAGAGTCCTTAGTGTATTAATGATTGTTGTTTTAAATTCTTGGTCTAATAATTCGTTCATGCTCTCCATATTTGAGTCTGGTTCTTATGCTTGCTCTGTCTTTTCAAACTGTGGTTTTTGCCTTTTAGTATGACTTGCAATTTTTTTCAAAAGCCAGAAATGATTGGGTAAAAGGAACTGAGGCAAATAGGTGTTTAGTAATGTGGTAGTAAGGTGTGTGTGGAAGGGATTCGTCCTGTAGACCCAGGATTAGGTCTCTGTCTTTTAGTGAGCCTGTGCCCTGGACTGTCACCTTTACAAGTGCTTCTCAGGTTTTATTTACTTCGTTATGTGGGACAGGAGGGCCAATGAGGGCTGGAGTTGGGTATTTCCCTTCCTCCACGTTGATTAGGCACTAGTAAAATCCCCACTAGATTAGACTCTGGTAAATAATTTCTCTTGAATTCTTTCTTGTTAAGAAATAATTCCTAACAACGTGTATTACAAAATGTCTACTCCCCACCTCCCCTCTACCTGAAGCACATGGGGATTTTTCTCCAATCTTCACTGTGAAAAACTGATAGTACTCTGGAGACGTAACTCACAAATGTGTGGGACCCAGTATGACTGGGCTCCTCTGGGGTTTTTAAATCTCAGACTTGTCCACACTGAGACTTCAGCAATTTGTCAGTTACAGTTTAGGTTTTCCTGCTCCCGTGGGGGCTTCTGCTGTGGCAAGTTGCGATTCTCTGTATCTGCCTGTGTCGCCAATTTGAGGAGCAGCAGTTTGCCCTGTAATCTCACTTCTCTGACAGACCTAAGAGTTGTTGATGTGGGGGCTTCTGCTGTGGCAAGTTGCGATTCTCTGTATCTGCCTGTGTCGCCGATTTGAGGAGCAGCAGTTTGCCCTGTAATCTCACTTCTCTGACAGACCTAAGAGTTGTTGATTTTCAGTTTGTTCAGCTCTTTACTAGTTAAAGATGACATAGTAGCTTCCAAGTTCCTTATACGCCAGGACTGGTTTAGAGAGCAGAAGTAGCTCTGATCTGTTGGGTTTGTTGTTTTTGTTTTTAACTAACTCTCATTTTTACTATGCTGAGAGTTTCAATTATGAATAGGGGTTGATTGCTTTCAAATGATTTTTCTGTGTCTATTGAAACGATGATGTAGTTTTTGTCCTTTAATCTGTTAATATGGTGAATTCCATCAATTGATTTTCAAAAGTTAAACAAATCTTGCAGTTTTAGAGTAAACTCTACTTGGTTATGATATGTTATATATACATATATGTATAAAATATGATTTGATATAATCATATGTATATGATTTAATATAATAACAATTTATTAAGGAATTTTGTGATTTTGTTCTTATATTCATGAGGGATATTTGTCTTAACTTTTTTTATACTGTCTTTTTCATTTTATGATATTAGGTTGTGCTGCTATCACAAACAATGTAGTGGTCCTTTTTCCCTTTTTAGGGGGAAAAATGTATGCATAATATTGATGATTGGTGTTATTTCTTCCTTAAATGTGTTATTGAGGTAAGTGCTGATAACATTCAATTTCTTTAATAGATATAGGGCTATTCAGATTACAGTTTCTTGTGTCAATTTTAGTAAGTTATATTTTTCAATAAATTTTTCCATTTCATCCAAATGGTCAAATATGTCATTATGTAAAGTTTTTCATAATAATCAATTATTATCCTTTTAATGTCTGAAGGATTTGTGGTGATAAATCATTTTTCATGCCTAATATTGGTAATTTGTATCTACTCTCTTATTTTCATGATTCATGTAGCTACAGATTTATCAATTTTAAATATCTTTCAACTTGTTAATTTTCTCTATTGTCTGTTTGCTTTATTGTTGATTTCTGCACTTACCTATTATTTCTACTCACTTTGAGTTTACTTTTCTTTCATCTTCATAGCTTTATAAGATGGAGCCATAGGTTGTTGATTTTAGATCTTCTTCTTTAACATAAGCATTTAAAGTTGTACATTTTCCTTCAAACACTGCTTTAGCTAAATCTTATTTTGTAGCCCATGATTATTTCTAAATGCATTGTTTAATTTTATTATAATTATGAGTGATTTTTATTAGTTATTCATTATTAATAATTTTTAATTTAATTCCACCATGTTCAGAAAAATATGCTCTGTGTCATTCTGATACATTTAAATATATTGATATTTGTCTTATGACACAATGTATATTATATTACAATTATTATCACAGTCTTAATTTTCGTCTGCCTAGTTGTTTATAACTTTAAAGTTAATTTACAGTCATAATTTTCCTTAAGTCTGCCACCAATACCAGTATGTAGTTATAGAACGTCTCTATTTTATGAATAAAAAAACTAAGACCCAATTGACCAATGAAGTCAGGTGTAACTTGAGACAAGAATTCGGTCTCGCTGACACCCTATCCAGATTTTGATTCGGCCTTCTACTGATTTTATTTCTGAAATATCAGATTGCAATTTTGTTCATGTCTGAATTAGCATAAATAATTAGCAACTTTTTCATACAAAAAAATACCTTTTACCTATGAAGCTATCTTATTCTTCTTTCTTACTATATATACTATTTTACAAACCCAAGTTCAGCTGCTCTTGACTCCCAAAATGTCTTCATCATACCTAGATGAGCCATTTAGTACTCCCCACAACACACATGCCCCATGAAATCCCAGATGCTATTCTCAGCCCAGCCTCAGGCAGCCAGAAGGAAATCCATTCTCAGGAAGAAAAGAAAGTGCTGTACATTACTATGCAATGGCCTGGAGAAGCTGCTTCAATAGTGACAGGTGGAAATAATTTTAGGACGGATATAATATGAGTCAAACAGTTATGTATGAACCGACCTTCCCTCAGTATGCACTCAGCTCATAATTTGCAATCATACTGACAAGGCCCTCTAACCAATTTGATTTCTGAAAAAGTGAGCTTTTTACTAAAGGACTTTTCACCCTGTCTTCACTTGTTTGCCATTATAGAAAGTAACATTTTTTTTTGAAATATTAGAAAAATAGCAATATCAGAAAACTGACAAGCAACCGAGGAAGTGCAGATATATGTATGGTCTGGAGTCACAGAAATTGAAGAGAGAATTATTTACTGACCTACAAGTCTATATTGTACTCCTGTGATAAATGTCCTTCTAACAGCCCACATATTTTCTTCATAGTGTAATAAAAATTTGTAATTATGTATAGAGGAAGTGCAGATATATGTATGGTCTGGAGTCACAGAAATTGAAGAGAGAATTATTTACTGACCTACAAGTCTATATTGTACTCCTGTGATACATGTCCTTCTAACAGCCCACATATTTTCTTCATAGTGTAATAAAAATTTGTAATTATGTATATATTTATGTGTCCTCTAGGCTCTACATTCTAAGAGAAGCAGGGCCTGCATTTATCATATTTCTTTTATTGTGATCCTGGAACACATTAGGCACTAAAATACATGTTGAAGAAATGCATGTTGGCAATTCCTCTGTCTGGTAGCTAGCTATATTGTAGGATCACTTTTCCAAAGGAAATCCTTGTATTTTCTAAAAAGTTAGACTACGTTGCCTAGAAACTGCCCTTCCAAAAGAATAATTTAGCCAAAAGTGAGAACACACAGAATACTTGTGGTTATAGGAAAATTGGAAGTTGTTAATAATATACTGCAGTGATAGGAAATTAAGGAGAAGTAGCTGTCAGGAGAAACACTTGATGAGCTTAGTTTTTAAAATATTAATCTTTCTGTGTTGGAGATCAAAGGATGAGGAATTTGAGTAGTAGGTGGAATGAAGAATAATGTCAGACGTGTCACAGTAGATTTAGCTGTTTGTTGCAAATGTGAGCAAATGACCTAACATTAAGAATACAAGCACAGAGACATAGATCTAAAGCTTTGAAAGTACTTCATGTTAAAGAATTTGGAAAAGAAGACAAAGGGTCTGTAAGTTAAAACTATCAACTGTATTTTCACTTAAGAAAGATTTTTTGTTCTTTTTTTTAACTTATTTGCTGCTTTGACATTGTTTATGCGTTAAGAATTAAATTCACAATCTCTGAAAATTTTCATTTCAGCTGTGAAAGAGAAAAGAAAATAATATGATTTTCAAAAACAGGAATAGAATAGGAAATCTTTGAAGAAAACTAAAAGGCTTACCTCTCCTTCCTTTTCTCCGCATTTCTTTCTTTCTTTCTTTTTATTTTTTTTCACATAAAGATGTACTGTATTAGAATAGTTCACATATAGCAAAGATAATTAGATTTTTCATGCAGTAACCAACAGTTAGACAATAAGATTAAAAATGCTATAAAACTTATTTACAAAGACTGCCCTTAAAAGATAGTCCCTTTTAACATTGCTTGAGAATTTTTCTGGCTGTGGGTGGGAAGATGAGTAATTGAAAAGTAATGTCAACATAAAAATTAAACTAAGGATATTCCTGAGCTTAATTTCGAGGAGGTTTTGAGACTGTAGGGAGACTGCTGTGGACAGAGCTTGGGATTAGGAGCAGGAAGATCTGGTGTTTAGTTGAGTTTTATTTTGTTCACTACATAGATCATAGCCTGTTCTTAATTGTGTTTGATTTGGGAGTATCCTCTTATGTTTATATACAAAGAAATGACATCATAAGCTGACCTATTATTTTCATATACAAAGGTTATCACACACACATAAATGGCTATTTTATAGTTTATATATTCATTTAGACTGGTGGAAATTTCAAAATCTTAAAGATAAAAATCTTTTGTAACATTTAAATTGTATTTCAGTACACATAATGAAATCAATTCATTCCCCAGCAAAGGAAACATGATCTACTTTTATCAGTGATTTGTTTATGTGCATATATTTATACTTTTTTCATTTATAATTTTCACATTTCCTTGTGTGCTTTAAGCTTCTTATTTTCAAAGTGTAATGAAATTCAAAAGTGAGGGAAATGCTTACTTAATTTAGGACTTATGGCTAAAATGTACCTTTTTAGGAGTTTAAAGTGAATAGGTAGAAAAGAAAAACATGAGCAAGAAAGAGTCCTTTAGGCGATCTTAGGTTCTAATTTTTTGGGGGGTAGATAACTGATGCAAAATTGTTACTAAAAATAGATGCCTAAAAAAGACACTCTGCGTTCAGTTTAGCAACTAATTTTACTGATCTGGCTCTCTCAACTCTAAGACTTCATAGCCTTAAGAGTCATTGCAAAATATGCTTATGCATGAAAAAGCCTAAAAAACTCCTACTCTGACACTGGAAGGATTTCAAATGTCCAGATAACAAATAATGAAAAGTTTAATTATACTCATTCCAAAAGTTACATTCTTCACAAACTCTCTAAAAGTCACCTTTATCAAAAGTTACTTGGGATTAGAAACATTCAATTTAGTTAAAATATAAATTCCATAATGAAAGTTATCTGAACCAGGACTGATTCAGGCGGCACAAGGGAAATCTGAAAGATTTTAAAGTGATGATAAGGTGTTATTGAATAGTTGTTCTCTGTTTAAGCTGCACTCAGATTTTTTCAAGAACAAATTTATTCTGACACTGAAGAATTAAGACTAAAAATAATATTTAGGTGAGAAGCACTACTTTAGCCTCATTTTATTATAATAGGGATGACCTTCTACAATTCTAAACTGATTTTTCCCTGTTTCCCCATTTTCAATATTATCAGACTCTTAAGGAGAGTCACTGCAAATACTGACAAATAAGTTAAAAAAATATATATCTAGCATTACTTTTAACAACAGTTTTAGAGAAAGTGAGAAAATCTTTCATCCTGGTAGTTTCAAGGAAGCTTAAGATCTCAGATTAGATAGATTTAGGTTAACATTTGAATATTTCCTCTCAGACTTTTTGCATGGTTGCTATCATATTACATATCAAATTTTATATTCTCTTTTATGAAATATGATGAATATATATTCATAATATTACTTTCCTGTTAGTATTATCCTATTGATCCAACAATAATCAGTCATATAAATTCTAAGTTATATAATAAGAATGGTCATTAAAACCAGACAAAGAATTTCTACCCAATTTACAGATCCTTATTACTTTTTATTCTGAAAGTGAAAGGACTTGCTTTCTTTGATATAAAAGTAGCTAAGATCAAAATAAAAGTTTAGGACAGTCAATTGGGCTCATCTGCCACTGAACTGCTAAATATTTATAAACTCTTTAAGTTCAGAATGGTATAAAATAGAATTTGAATAAAATTTCCAGCTTTTATTAACTTTGAATAGATTATCATTTTTTAGATTAATCGTTTCTTCTACTCAGACTAATCCAAGAGATGAATAAGCACGAATTAGTTTAACTTTAATAAAAAAATTAAGTGATGTGATAAACATAGTATCTCAGGAATTACATGTCTAAATCACTTGAAGAAAGTTTAGAAGTACACCCAACTAATAAGAAAATACAATTAATGTTTAATTTTTATTATCAGAGCTATGTAAATTAAAATAAATAAATATATTTTACCTATTATACATTTTTAAAAGTTATTGAAACTACAATGTCAAATAATGGGAAGAATGTGGTAAACTTACGTGTGCTTTTTTTCTAGGCCCTTGTACAAACCAGACTTCAAAGAAAAGTTTTAAATGCAAATTATCAAAGGAAGACATCTAAATGTATATTAGAAGGTGTCAGGTGTATTGGGAATATCAAGAATTAAGCACAGGTTTTCCATGAAATAATACTTAAAATTCATGAAAATTGATAATAAAACATTATATGTAATCAACAGGAGAGAGTTATTAACAAAAATTATGATAAAGAAATGAGCAAAACTGTACAAAGATATGGAATTAGTCAACTAGGTAGGTACCTGATACTGAACCACATAAAAACATTACTCCTCCTCAAAGCATGTCTTTTTAGTTGACTTGCCACTGCAAACACAATTCAACCTGATCTTTTGGACTGAACCTGATCTTAACAGGAGGGATTTAAGTACAATAGCTGGGCCAAAATTTCAAGTCACTTTGCCATTTATAATTATTGGCCTCCACTTTACATATCAATTAGGGAATACGAATTGTCTTAATTTCTCTGTGCCTTGTCAATTTGTCTCTTATCTGAATTTTCTAAGATGTTGGGGCTCCCGTTCTTTTGGATTAATGCTCCGGAATTCCAACCTGGGATTTAGAGCCCTGATACCTGCTAAAATTTCTCTGCTACCACATCCTCTGTTTCTGTGTTCTAAAAATAGTTCAAGACACGGATTTTTCCAGCTTCATACATGGGACAATCTGACACCAGATATTATTGACCATCTAAACCTGAATAATCACCTGCAATTAATTAAATACAGCCTTATTTTAATATTATTTTCTTTTGAGTAAAAATATAATTTCAAAGCTACCACATGCTGACGTTTTTGCTCTAATTCTATTTAATACAACTTTGACAATATGATACTATACAAATCTACCTTATATTAAGTTTAGTGAAAAAGAGCAAAATCCTAGCTGTTTGGATAGAACTTTCATCATGCTTTTGTCATTCCTAAGATAGTAAAATCTTATATAACTGCTATTGATCCATCTTCTAGTCCTCAATGTAACTTTATAAATAGGGTGGAAATTACGTGCTTTATTGGGAATGATTTTGCTATCTCCTGCTAACTCACTGGAAATGCCCTACTTATAGGCAGACTGATAGCTTTCTTTATGGAGAGTTCAGGATAGATGCACTTTAATTTCACATTGGCACAAATTCAAATGATTTGGGGAAATTTACTTAACTGACTTATGATTCAGAATTTGTAAAATGAAAATTGCAATGCCAGATAGTACTTTTAAAGCCTAGCATTCAGTGCCTGGTAAGATGTCACACCCTAATAGCAAAACAAAAATACTAACCAAATATTCATGAAAGAAAAGTGTTGAAAAATATTTCCCACTAAATTCAGATGTAAAAAGAAAATGTAGCTTTAAAAAATAGTATCTAGGGGGGCC
>NW_007734932.1:58053-85246 GCF_000696425.1 Galeopterus variegatus
TTACTGGTCATCTTTAAAAAAAAAAAAAATAGTATCTAGTATTCCATCGTGAATATATACCACAATTTCTCAGCCATAAAAAACAATGAAATTCTACCATTTCCAGCACTGTGGATGAGTCTGGAGAAAATTATTCTAAGTGAAATAACCCAGGTACAGAAAGAGAAATACCACATGTTCTCACTCATAACCAGGAGCTGAATCCATAAATAAACAAATGAACAATAAAGAGAGAGAGAAAGAAAGAAAGAAACAACAATCACAGTAATACATTGAACTTTTAGAAAACTAGAGGTGGAAGAGAGGAGGCTAATGAGGAATTGGTCAATGGACACAAAGAATGATTGCGTATGTAGTGACGAATAAGCTAACCATACTGATCTAACCACCAGACGTTGTACACAATTATTGTAAATCAACATTGTACCCCACATGTATGTATAATAAAAACATAAAATAAAAAAAAGTATCTAATTCTGAGCTCATAAACCCCTACCTGCTTGTGGGAAGGAGGTAAGGAGGAAAACAGCTAGCTACATTTCAGTATAATTCAGTAAACTCTAAGTCTCATTCAAACAGTCCTTTAAGGTAAATGTTCTGTTCTGATAATTAAGATACTTATTTTTCCAAATTATCTGTACTTTACTCAGATCATCTCTAAAATGACATGGGAAAATGTTTGGGGATAATGTGTGATTGAAGGCTCTTGACTGTGGGAAGAAATAGGCTGTTGAATCACTAGTGTGTCCTTTTCTTGTTCTCTCTTACCATTAATTTCTATACCTATGTCCTGACTGCCAGCTGAAGTCTTGAAAATCTCTCTCTCTTGCTCTTTTACTCTCTCTCCTCCTCCAATACTTTTAAGATTACTCCGTTGCTGTAAAGCCATTTATCTAATGCACTCTAATCTCAATACCACGTTCTTAGGTTCAACAGAGATTCTCCACCCTGTCCTTAATGACTCAAATGTGAACAGTTTAGAAGATGGCAGTCTGATGTTTACTGTATAACCTCTCAGTGGTATACTTGAATCTCTTCTTTAGAATCAATTCCAGAACAGCTATGGGGACTCTAAAATGTGACATACAATCACTTCATAAAAACTATTTTCTGAATAAGGACTGAAGACCAAAAAGCACATCTAAGAAGTGATTTTTAAAAAAACGCTTGTCTAAAAAAAAAACCACGTAGATGAAAACTACCTCAGACTCTCATCAGACAATCTATGAAAACTGTGGTATTATAAACCAGGAAGATAAATTTGATAATAAAAACATTAATCAATCCTATCCAGCTACTTTTCTCATTTCACATGATATCTCTCCTCTGATTTAGAGATGGCCAGAAATTATAGAAATGAAAGGGATTTTTTTCCTTTCTTTTCTGGTTTCAAAGGAAACTTTTTTAGAACCCTTTCTTTTCTGGTTTCAAATGAAACTTTTTTAGAAGTATGGTATCAAAGCTTTAATCAGAAATTGCACGGAATCCACCCGTGCTGTGCCTGCCTTGAGTTGAGATGTACAAATCATTCTTCAGGGATTTCAGATATCAAATTCACCTTTTTTATTTCCAAGACAAAGGAAGTAAGTAACTGTGGAACTGACTGATGAATAAAACCTATATTTCCTGGTTTTGTTTTCCTGAGTCCCCCCCAAAAGGCTCAAAACAATATTCTTTTGAGTAAGTCTCTTCATAAAAGAATGTACTTCATTTAAAATCTTCTCTTAGAGAAAATAAGAAAGGGTATTGTTGGTCTGATAAAAATTGGTGGAGGTGCAGTGCAGCATTCCATAATGAAGCGGGGAAGCCAAGCCATCCTTGACAGATCGTCTGGGTGAAAAAGACTAAGAAGCCTGCAAAAGGAAGTCTCAGGGGCACAGTGTCTCCACTGCTCAAAAGAAAAATACACTCAGTAAATTTCTAAAAGTGTATCCATCAGATAAATAAGTAAAAGAGAAAAGTGAATCAGGATTAGGTTGGGATTAGTAAATTTTAACTATTGACTTTCTATCTGACCTTCACTGGGAAGGGGAAATTTGCTCTCTCATTACACCAATTTCCAGGGTGCAATTCCCTCTATTGGACAGCACTGTTTGGAGAATGTTCTGAATTCTGTCCCTCATTGTGGGCTCTCTGGTCACCTGATAGGTACCTCAGGAATCTGTGTTCTGTGAAAGCAGAACATAATTTTGCACTGGCAATGGTCATTTCCTTGACAGCTTCTTCCCCCTAGAGTTTGGGATTTCTCTGGTTTTCCTGGGTAACTCTCACCATTTAGGGTATGATTTCTTTCTTTATCTGCCTCTACACCTCAAGTTGCTTACTCAATAAATTTTATGAGGGTAACAGCGTGTGTAATGCTTACAGTGCAAACTTTGTTGTTAAATAGATCTGGATTCAATCACCAACTCTGCCAGTTACCAGTGGGTAAGTTATTTTAGTTTATTTTAAGTTTTCTCATCTTCAGAAACAGAAAATAACAATAGTTATCTTACAAGATTGTTTGAAATGATGAATGAGGTGATAGTTGTAAATATTTAGACAATGTATAATCCATATCTAGTAAGCCTTCAAAATATGGCAGCTATTATAACTATTACTTTGAGAAGTACCGCAATAACAAATGTGTTCCTTAGACCATTTGCATATCACGGAAGGAAGCAATTGTATATAATTGAACCAAAGAATTGTGACTTTAGAAGATACGATGAGTAGAGTGAAGTACTTCACTTGAAGAACTATGAATCGCATAGTTAGAATTTTAGAGTGGCTATCACATAACATTTAGTTTGATCCTCGAGATAAAAGTAATTTGTAAATATAAATTATCAAAAATTTTATATGTATATTTGATTTATTGTTAAATTGATACATATTAAATATGATACACAAATAACTAGCGTGTATCATAGTTTAAAATAACTAAATTTTATGCTAACTTTATGTCCCCAATTAATTATTTATTTCTGATAGTAGATATAATAATAATATATGTAATTCAGTAGCTTTCATAAATACAAACAATAAATTTTCAGGAAATATGATGAAAAAAATCCCTTTTCTTAATAGCAATTAAAGCTTTTTTAAAACTCTAGAATAAATGTATTGGTAAATAAATAGCAACTTTTTCTAAAGCAATCTTACATTGATGCACTTTAAATCAGATTACAAATAGGCTATTTTGTATAAGCTGATGAAGTGACAATAAATTTGATTTGAATGAGTAAACATGATAGAATAGTCAAGAAAAATATCTGGAAAGAGGAAACTAATGAATAGGGTCTATTTCTATAATATATTAAACCCAGTATAATGAAAAGCTCCCATGGTCATACAATGTGGGATTGATATAGATATGGATAAAGAAGATCATTGGAAGGAAATTGGCAGTCCAGAAGTACACATAAAAATGTATATAATAAAGATTCAATTTCGAATTAGTAGGTAAAAAATTGAGTAGTTATCTTGTTGCTGGTTCAACTGGAAAAATATAGTGGGTCTATTATGCTAGATCCCTTCTCAATTCATTACACAAAATAAATTTCTGATATGTTGAAATTAAAAACATAAGAGAAACCATCTAATTACTAGAAGAATATTCATATTATTTTAAAAAGTAACCCTGTGGTGATAAAGATTTTCTAAAGTTCATGTGAAACTATAACATCCTATAGGCAAGGAACAAGAACTCTGACTAAAACTTTGTTTTAAAGTTTTATATTTCCCAAAATAAAACTCCTCCAAATAAAAGTAACATACTGAAGAAAAATACTCATAACACCTATGTCAAACAAAAGTCTATTTCCTTAATATTTAATTAACTCATAAATTGATAGGAAAAATTCGAACAACCCAATAGAAAAATGGGCAAAGCATATTGAAGAATTTAACAAATAACCAATTAACATTTTAAAAGTTGGTCAATATCACTAATAATTAAGAAATATAAAGAAGCAACATTATACTATTTTTCATCTATCACGTAGGAAAAATTAAAGACGTGATAACACCTAATATTGGTGAAGATATAGAGAGAAAGGAATTCCTATACACTGTTTTGAGGCAAATGAGTTTGTATAACTCATTTCAAAGTCATTATCAATACGCTTACCACTTGATGGAAGAATCTCACCTCCAGGAACATACTCAAATGTAAAGATACATATGTACAAGGATGTTTATTGCAGCGTTATTTGTAATCACAAAATTCTGAAAACAACATAATTGTTTATCAATAGAGGACCAGTTTAGTAAATTCAGTGGAGTACTCAGCATGCAGTAAAAAGACAGCATACATCAGTATGCGTTGAGATGTATGGGATATTAGGGCAATAAGTATGTTGCAGGACAGTGTATCTGGTATGATCCCATTTGTGTAAGGAAATGTGGGTTTCTGTGTGTATATATACTCTTGTATGTGTTTGAAATATATTAGAAGGAAACCTCAAAGAACTTATTACCTCTGGACAAAAGAATGGAGTGGTGGTTGGGGAAAGTGTGTTTTTTTCTTTTTAAATTCTATATATCTCTGTACTTTCAAATGAACAAACACTACTTATACAATAAAAACAATAAAAAAGTAATATTATCTCTTTAAAATTAGAACTTGAAAAATTGGAATTTTTTTTTTTTTTTTTGGTGAAAGGGTGGTGGTTGGGGAAAGTGTGTTTTTCTCTTTTTAAATTCTATATATCTCTGTACTTTCAAATGAACAAACACTACTTATACAATAAAAACAATAAAAAATAATATTATCTCTTTAAAATTAGAACTTGAAAAATTGGAATTTTTTTTTTTTTTTGGTGAAAAGGGTTATTTTCTTTGGCTTATGTTGAAATAGGCCAAGTGGGCTAATTTTAAGTAAAATTATTGCTTAAGCTTTTTATATCTCTTAATTTGAAAATATCTGTTATATCTATTAAAAGGTTCAAAAGGTACAAGATGAATATTATGTCACCATATAAACTAAATTCTTTTTATCACAAACCTTCCAGCTTTGTGATAAAAAGATTCAGCCAATTTGTAGATAAGGCTGATTTTTATCAATTGCTATTTTTCCTTCAGTCATATCAGAATTAGTATCAGTTCCAACCACACCGCCCTCTCGCTGGGAGGATAATCATACCCACACTCATCCATTTCTTACCTCTGAGTAATTCAAGACTGTCAGTTGTCCCTGCTATCATTATTTTCAAAAAAAGGATGATTTGTTCAAGAACTCAGGTTTTTATATATTTTATTGCCTCTTCACATTGCTTCTAAAGCAGTCAGTGACATAAAATTTTCATCACACAGTTGATTCTACCTCTGTAAATTGCATTTAATAGAATCAAGTGTGATGTTAGCTGTAGTTTTTTTGTGGACACTCTCTATCAAGTGTAGGTAATTTTCCTCTCTCATTTGCTGAGAGTTTTATCATAAATGAAAGTTGGATTTTGTCAAATGCTTTGTCTGCATCAATTAATATAGGCACATAACTTTTCTTTTTTAGAGTGTTTATATGGTGAATTACATACATCTATTAATTTTCAGATGTTGTACTAGCCTTGAATGCCTGGTGTCAATCCCAATTGATAATGGTATAATAATTATTTCTATACATTGTTGGATTCAGTTTTCTAATATTTTATTCAGGGATATTAGTCTTTGGTTTCTTTCTTTTCTTTTTTATTTTTTATACTGTCTTCTGGTGATTGTATCATGATAATACTGACCTCATGAGATGAGTTGGAAAAGGTTTTCTCCTCTCCTATTTTCTGAAAGAGATTATAAAATTGGTATTTATTCTTCTGTAAATATTTGGTAGAATTCTCCAGAGAAACTATTTTGGCCTGGGGGTCTCTTTTAAGGAAGATTTTAATCACAAATTCAGTGTCTGTAATGATTATAGAACTATTTGGATTATCTATTTCATCTTGGAGTTTTGGTGCTTTTGGTTTTTGAGTAATTGGGTTAGCTTTCAAAATTATAAATAGAAAGCTGTTCATAGTATTTTCTTGTTATTTTTTTAATAGCTATAGGATCTGTGATGATATCCCCTATTCTATTTCTGATATTTGTGATGTGTGTCCTCTTCTTTTTTTTTTTTTGTCAATTCTACTGAATTTTTGAAGAATCAGCTTTTTATTTAATTGATTTCCTCGATTGCTTTCCTATTTTTGATTTCATAGATTTCTGCTATTATGTTTACTATTTCTTTCTTTCTGTTTACTATGGGTTAATTTCGCTCTTCTTTTTCTAGTTTTTTGAAATAGAAGTTTAGGTTACTGATTTGAGACCTTTCTGCATTTCTAATGTAGGCATCGAGGACTATAAAATTGCCTCTAAGCATTGCTCTAGCTTTGCCTGGCATATTTTGATATGCTGTGTTTTCATTTAGTTCTATTTATTTATTTATTTCATTTGTCTTCCTCTTTGATCCATAGGTTATTTAGAAGTGTGTTTAATTTCCACATGATTAGATGTTTCTCTGTTGTCTTTCTAGTACTGATTTATAATCTCATTATGGTCAGAGAACATACCCTATATGATTTCAATTCTTTTAAATTTGTTGAGGTTTGTTTTATGGCCCAGCATATGATCCATCTTGGTGAATATTCTGCCATTGTTGGGTGGAGTGTTCTGTATATGTCAGTTAGATCTTGATGATTAGTTGTGTTGTTCAGATCTTCTGTACCCTTGCTGATTTTCTAGTGGTTGCTAATAGTGGTTCTATCACTGGTGAGAAGTTATTGAAGTTCTCAACTATATGACAGTGGATTTTTCTATTTCTCCTTTAATTCTATCAGTTTTTGCTTCACGTATTTGGAAGCTTTGTTATTTGGTAACATATTTAGGATCACTATATCTTCCTGGTAGATTGATCTTGATAGAATGTGTCTCTTCATTGATTTTACTGATAAGTCCACTTTATTAGATATAAATATAGCCACTCCTGTGTTTTTTTTTAATTAATGGTTTCATGGTATATCTTTTCCCATCAGTTTACTTTCAACATATGTATATATTTGAATTTGAAGTGAATTTCTTTTAAGAAGTATATATAGTTGAGTAATTTTTAAAAATTCGTTCTAGAAATCTCTCCTTTTTTTAAAATTGGTATATTTAGACTTTTTACATTTATGGTAATTAGTGATATTTACATAATTTGCACTTTAGTCTGACATTTGTTTTTGCCACATATTTTAAATTATTTTAATCACACTTATCTGTCAATACTTGGTATCTGTAGATGGAGATGAATGAATGAGCAATGGGTAGTCACTAGAACTCAGCATGATGTGGCCAGAAGATCAGAGGAAAAGTGTTTCAGAGAAATAGCTAAATAATTTTCTGTAGCTAATTAAAACATGAGTCTTCAGAGTAAAATGACCTAATAAGTTAAATATGTGATGATTGAAAAGAGATATATTGCAAACACATTTTAATTATATTTTATAAACCTGAGGATTAAGAGGAGATTCTAATAACTTCTAGAAAACAAAAACGACACAACCAGAAAAAATGAGAATCAGCAAACAAAACCGGATATTAGAATACAACTAAAAAAATCTTTTGAGGGAAAATTATTTTCAAACTGGAATTTTATACCAAGCAAAACTATTATTCATATGTGTGAGGACACAATATATTTCAGACATGAACGGACTCGGAAAGTTTACCTCTCAGTGTTTTCGAGGAAGTTTCTTGAGAAGGAACACAAGCAAAATGAAGAAAACAAAGGACATGGGATGGGGTAAGAGCTGTTTCTTATTGACAGGAGATTGCAGGAGGCTTACAGCCTCAAAGTAATCAGGATTTGAGACAAACTCAGAGTAAACTGGGAAATAAAGTTACCATCACTATCAAACAAAAGAGGCTGCTGAGAAAGAGGAACCAAATTTTCACTACTCTGAGTGGGTAATACCAAGAACCTAGCTAATTCTTATAAATCTGACAACCATCTCAACTAAAACAGTTCATGTTCTTACCCATCGGCAGGAAAACACTTCTCCCTTGGGAAATCTCTCCTAGTATAATATCTGTATATCTATTATCCCATCTGTTATTATATCAACATCTATATAGATGTTGATTTTAGGAAATGCTGCCCCACCTTTCCATAAATGGAAGCCCTCTGTCATGCTGAGTCACAGCGGCAGGAAAACACTTCTCCCTTGGGAAATCTCTCCTAGTATAATATCTGTATTATCTATTATCCCATCTGTTATTATATCAACAT
Source organism: Galeopterus variegatus (assembly GCF_000696425.1). Taxonomy (NCBI): domain Eukaryota; kingdom Metazoa; phylum Chordata; class Mammalia; order Dermoptera; family Cynocephalidae; genus Galeopterus; species Galeopterus variegatus. Next base: position 66,275 of record NW_007734932.1, read on the forward strand.
CTATATAGATGTTTATTTTAGGAAATGCTGCCCCACCTTTCCATAAATGGAAGCCCTCTGTCATGCTGAGTCACAGGTGACAAGTTTAGGAATTCAGGCCAGTTTTTTTATCCATTCTATTTTCAGAGTTAGAGTTTAATGTAACAACCTTTTTAGTGATGCAAATGTCAGATCTAAACTTAAACACAAGGCACAAACTCAACAGATGCCTAAAAAAAGTTAATCTCCACAGTTTGAAGAGAGTATGCTCGAAACTTTCCTGCTATTTATCATGTCAAAAAGCTTAGTCTTTTTCACTGAATATAAAGAGAATTGTATCAGAAGATTTATCTCATAAGGTGAAGATTTCCATCTACTTATCCAACAACACATGGACATTCTTTGAATTTCAGTCCTAGGACACTCACTCCCCTGTGCTCTCTCAGGCAGCCAATACACCCCTTATTCTATCACGTTTTTTTATTTTACCAACATTCTACTTATCTTCCAACACTATGTCCAGCATGATTTAAATTAGACTAAAGAGGTTGTTTCCTATTTCTTTTTTTGTTTCCTTACCAAGCAGTTTTGATGGCATAGGAAAGCTTTAGCCAGAGCAACTTTTAAATGTTTTATTCATGTAACATATTTTTTTCTAAGTTCATCCATGTTGCTGCAAATAGTAGTATTTCATTCCTTTTTATCGTGGAGTAGTATTCCATTGTATAAATACACCACGTTTTCCTTATCCAGTTGTCCAATGATGGATATTTAGCTTAGTTCCAACTCTTGGCCATTGTAAATAGAGCTGCAATAAACATGGGAGTACAGATGTCCCTTCAACATCATGATTTACATTCCTTTGGGTATATACCCAGCAGTAGGATTGCTGAGTCATAAGGCAGTTCTGTGTATAGTTTTTTGAGGAAACTCCATACTGTTTTCTATAAGAGCTGCACCAATTTACAGTCCCACCAACAGAGTAGGAGGGTTCCCCTTTGCCCATATCCTTGCTAGTGTTTGTTATTCTATGTCTTTTTTGATAATAGTAAGTCTAACTACCACATGTCCTCACTTATATGTGGGAGGTAAAAATAAGAAAAAAAAAGAAAAAAAGAAAGAAAGCTGCAACGATCACAATAATATGTTTAACTTAAGAGAAGAAACTAGAACTGAAGTTATCAGATGTGGGAAGTGCAGAAGGAAGGGAGGAATTGGCAAAGGGCCACAAAAATAGATTATGTTTTATAATGAAGAATATACTTATTATCCCGATTTGCACATCACATATTGCACACAGATATTGATATTCAATGCTGTACCCCACAGATATGTACAATCAACTGTTTCAGTAAAAAATAAATAAATTTCTGGGCCAGCCCGGTGGCGCACTGGAGAGTGCGCCACTTGGAAGCTCGATGGTGCTCCCGCCGAAGGTTCGGATCCCATGTGGAGACCGGTTCCCGCTCACTGGCTGAGCACGGTGCGGGCACAACACCAAGGGTTGTGATCCCATTACCGGTCAGTAAAAAAGACAAAAAGGAAGAAAAAAAAATAAAAATAAAAATAAATAAATAAATAGATAGATAAAAAAATTTCAAAAAATGTTTAGTAGAATTCTTCAGAGAAACCATTTGGGGCTGGGAATTTCTGGACAGTCTACCTACTGTCAGTTATTTTACAACTTACAGTAAGTCTAATTTGTTAGTTGTAGGGCCATTTCCAGAATAGAGACACATGTCCAAGCCCTAAGAGAAGAGTTAGCTGCACTGCACTCAATGCTAATGTAGGTGGCACAGTTATATTGCATCATACTGAATAAAATCAGAGGGCTTTAAGGTCTTTAAGTCCATAAATTGGGCAATAGGAATAATACAGTGAAATAGGTGCTTGTTTGTGCTTCCACTAGAGTCGTACTTCATGGAGAGTAGCTATTTAGGTATAATATACATAAATAAACTCCCTTGTGAAATCCCCAGAAGAAACAGAAAAATCAGAGCTTGCAAAGTAGAAACTTTATTTTTTCTAAAGCCAAATATACCTATGTCTCTCTCTTTTCATATATGGGTCATTTAATACTGTACTTTTTAAAAATATATTTCTCCATTTATTTTTCCAAAGAGAAGACATTGGTAGGTAATATTTCTGCCTTAAATGAAATCATTGGAAATAGTTCTATTTCCTTTCCAAACATAAGATTTTAAAATTCATCCATTTTTTATTCAGGATGTGCCGGTTTTACTGTGAATCTAGTAGTCAACTAAAAAAAAAAAAAAAAAAAAGAAACATAATTTAGTAACATTTGGCATCATTTAGTAGCAACACTTGCTAGAGTAGCATATATGCCAAAATAGGCTCCATTTATGAGATGAAAGTAATGAGGTCTGCGGACACCTAAAATTATTAATCTTTATTTTCATAAAAACTCCATGGAACATTATTAAAAATAGCATTTTATGGGCCGCCCCATGGCTCAATCGGGAGAGTGCAGCGCTGGTAGCGCCGAGGCTGCAGGTTCGGATCCTATATAGGGATGGCCAGTGCGCTCACTGGCTGAGCGTGGTGCAGACAACACTGTGCCGAGGATTGCGATCCCCTTACCGGTCAGAAAAAAAAAAAAAAAAAAAAAGCTAGCACTTTATAGCTGATATAGTAAGGACTTCCAGATTTCCTTGGATCTCTTTTACCGTTTCTGTGCACACCTCCCTCGATGGTGTGCTTTCATTTCTAAAGGCTTGCACCTACCTTCTTCAGAGAACTTTTCTCAAAGCCCCGTGGTTGATGGGTCAGGATTATAAAAACCCAGCAGCTTTGCCTCAGTCTGAGAAAATTTTGCATTATTTACTCACCAGAGCACATTGTCTCTTTCTTATCACACACCCCCTTGCAAATTAATGGCAGCTTTTCTTGTCTTTAGATTCATTCCATTCCACCAAAAGATACTCTCTCTCCCTCTTTATCCTATTTCCTTCTCAACTACCAAGACTTTGTCTGGCTAAATCTAGTCTGGTGGTTCTCAATCTAGGCTGCATCTTGAAACCACATAGGGACATTATTTCTCCTTGTTTTTAATGTTCTCTTTCTTTCCCTGACATTATAAATTGTGAAGCTATGTATTGGGTTCATGCGGATAGATTTAGGTCATTGATATCTTCTTGGATTGGCCCTTTTATCATTATGGTTTTTCTTTCTTTAACTCTGGAATTGTTTCTTCCCCTAAAGTTTACTTTGTATGATATTAGTATCATTTTACTAGAATTCTTTTGGATAGGGTTTGCATAGAGTCTCTTTGTACTTGCTTTTACTTTTAACCTTTAGGTAACCTTATATTTAATGTACATTTCATGTAAATAGCATTTAGTAGATTGTTTTATTATTGAAAGCAGGTAAATCTTAGTATTTTATTTGGGGTATTTATTCCATTCATACGTTATGTAATTATTACTATAGATGATTTATGTTTTTGATCTTACTATCTTATTTTATTTGGTCCTTCTGATATATACTATCTTTTCTTTCTTGCCTTCAGTTTGATTAATCATATTCATTATTTCATGTTTCTTTCTATTAACTTCTTTTAACTATTTATTTTAAGGCAATTTTAGATTAACACACCGTTGTAAGAAATAATACGAAGAGAATTCCTCTTATCTTTCACCTAGTCAGCCCAAATGGTAACATCCTGCATAACATAGTACAGAATCGCAACCATGAAATTATGATTTATACAGTCATTTGTCCTTATTCAGATTTCTCCACTTATGTGCACTCATTTTTTTGTGTGTGTATTATTTCAATACAGTTATATCACATGTATATATCATGTGAACACCATTACAGTCAAGATATACAAATCAAATCATAGAGTATATAATATTTGAAATCAGTTTTTTCATTCAACATAATTCCCTGGATATGAATCCAAGTTGTTCTGTATATTGACAGTTTGTTTCTTTTTGATTCTGAGTAGGATTTCATGGCACTTATATAGCACATTTTGTTTAATTACTCATTTGTTGAAGGACATCCAGGCTGATTCCAGCTTTCAGCTATTACAAGTATAACAGCTATGAACATTAATGTACATGTTTTTGTGTAAACATATATTTTCACTTCTGGATAAAGGCCTAGAAGTGCGATTGCTGTGTCATAGGGTGGTTGCATATGTCCTGCAATGAGCTAATGGATAAACAAACTTCGATGCATTCATACAATGGAATACTACTTAGTAACATAAAGGAACAAATCAGACTGGAAAGAAGCCCAATATCCTAGGTTTATATATTGTATGGCTCCATTTATATGACAGTCTCAAAAAGACAGACTATAGTGATGAAAACTGGGTAAGTGTGTGCCAGAGACTGAGGTTGGTGAGAAGAGTGGACTCTAAGAGGGCAAGATGAAATATTTTGTAATGATGGAAATCTTCTATATCTTAATGGTGGTGATGACTACATGGCTATATATGCTTGTCACAACTCACAGAATGTAAGTGTGTGCCAGAGACTGAGGTTGGTGAGAAGAGTGGACTCTAAGAGGGCAAGATGAAATATTTTGTAATGATGGAAATGTTCTATATCTTAATGGTGGTGATGACTACATGGCTATATATGCTTGTCACAACTCACAGAATCATGTACTACAAAGGGTGAATTTTACTGTATGTTAATAATACCTTAATAAACGAATAAATACAGGGACAAATTACATATGCCTGATACTCTACCTAGAGACTTTAGGCTGTAGTTTGATCAAGGACCTTAGAAAATAAAGATTAGAAGTTAGAAAATAACTTCTTATTTTGAAATAATTATAGCCTTATAGTAAGTTGCAAAAAAATTCCCAGGGAGGTCCTGAGTACTCATTACACAGTTTCACATGATGGTAACGTCCTGCATCACTGTAGTACATTACCAAAACTAGGAAATGACATCGGTGCAATCCGCAAAGTTTATTCACATTTCACCAGTTTTACATGCACTCGTGTGTATGCATGTGTGTGTTTAGTTCTATGGAATTTTATCACATGTGTAGATTCATGTAAACATGACCACAATCAAGATACAGAAGAGTTCCATCACCAGGAAGATCCATTGTGCTTCTCCTTATAGCCAAACCCACTCCTTCCTCCTCATCCTGACACCTGACAACCAATCTATTAGCTATCTCTATATTTTGTTACTTTGAGAATCTTATATTAATAGAATAATACGATATGTGATTCTGACTTTTTGAAAACACTCTCTAGTTAACTCTAATTCACTACCAAAGCTTAAGAACTAGTACAAAATCTAAACCTTCTCATAAATTACTTAATCTTAAGAAATTTATCTTCTTCTCAGGCCTGAGTTAGGGACATTAATGGTTTAAATAACCATATTGTATTTGTTAATTTTCTAGCCTTCCCCATAGGCAAAGTTCAGAGCATGAGAACCTTTTATTTCAAGCAAAGGTGAATGCTATGCAACAGGGATTCAACATTCAATTTACTAAATGAATAAACACATATCTTTGTTCATATATCTGATTATTTTCTTTGAATGTACTCCCATAAGTAGTATATAGGTCAATGGAGATTCATACTTAAAAACTTTTTTTATTGTGGCAAGAACACTTGACTTGAGATTTAACTTCTTGACTAATTTCTAAGTGCACAATATGGCATTGTTACGGATAGGCACAATGTTTTACAGCAGATTTGCAGAACTTACTCAACTTGCATAACTGACACTTTATACCCATTGTACAGCAATCCCTTATTTCTCCCTCTCCCCGGCAAATAGGCTACATAAAGACTGAACACCAGAGTGAATTAGTAGTGCCCATCTCCAACTGTCCCCCTCTTCCAGCTGCCTTGCAAAAACTATATTTTAAGTCATTTTTAATTCCTTGTTAACTTAATAGCCAAGCCTAATTACTATTTCAATTTGTCACTCATTTAATTTGCATTTCTAGTTTCTGTATTGCATGTTTAAGTCTTTCTTCAGCTTTATCTAATTGGATATTTTTATGTTTTGTAAATATATAAGTATAGCTTATTTAATAAGAATGTTAATAATTTCCCTTTGATATATGTAGTAAATTCCACTTTCCCCCTCCCCCCTGTTAAGATTCTATTCCTTTTCAATAAAATTATCTTGCCAGTCAAATGTTATAGAAGTACCATTAACAGGCAAAATACAATTTTGACAAAATTACAGCATATTTCTTGGCTATAACTCTGAGACATTATACTCTTATTGGCTATATATAGAATAATACAGAGATAAATACAACATTAACTGGAAGTGCTTTTAGTGAACATGCACATACATGCTCATGCACGCATTTGTATGCACACACATATCTTTTAAATATTAGAATATACATAATAAAATCCAGTTCTTCCCCAGAGGTGGGAAAGTTGCCACCATAAATGTAATACTGTCTGTTTACTTTTGTCTTTAAGGGGATAAAGAGTAAAAGGAGGTAATTTCTTACTCTCCTCAATTTCTCACTCTTTTCAGTATCAATGAAGATCTTTAAAAGATTGAAAACATCATGGTAATCTGATTTTGCTGTAATAAACTGTTTTACCCCAAGAGCAATGAGCCAAATATAATGTATCAGAAAGGATGAGTCTAATTTTTTTAAATGTTGGAAAATCAAGGTGTTTTCCCTCCATTTTTATACCAATACTGTAACCATAAATCTGTCCAGTATGATGCACTTTAACAGAAATTCAGATATCTCATTTCTTTTCCTCAGGTAGTTGAAATAAACATTTCTCTAGTTCATGTCTTATCGGAATAGATTACAAGATCATTCAAGAGCTTTTGATATCTTCCAGAAATCCAGAAACTTGCATTTGACCAGTGAGTTGACCTTGCTAGGCCTTGGTTCCCTCATGTGTATAAGAAGGTGTTGTTCTAGTTCTCTGAAAGTTCCCTTCCTACTGCCTCTGGACTTTAAGGTTCTATAATGCTTAAAAAAACTGAGTTTTAAATTATATTTTTATGTAACACAAAACTATTTTTTCCCAGTTCTGTGTAAGTTGAACTGGTGCTGAGGATAGAGAGGTAAACAAGGCCGACCCAGGTCCTGCCCTCAGAAGTGCATATTCTAGCTTCTCTGAGATAATAAACAAGTGAGTCCCAGGGTTTGCTGTAGTGTTATGTAAGTAATATACTGGAGGCCATGGGAGCAGACATTATGGTTAATTTAAGCTACAATCTAGGAGCAGTCTGTGCCTTAATCAGGAATTCACACTCCCTAGTTAGATAGAGAGAAAAATATATTTAAAAAAAAACCCAGACCTGTGATTAGGTCTGCTTCTTTTGTAAAAGTAATTTTGAATTTATTAGTGACCCTTTTAGAAAAATTCAGTTACCAAATCTCTCTTAGTGATTGGTGTTAGAGAAAATTTTATTTTTCCTATATGCTTGAATGATTCCTATTAATAAACGTACAGAATTACTATTTGTTCCTTGGCTCCAAGGCAGGTCAAAACTAAATTTGCTCTCCTATGGAAGCAATGGTCTTGAGCATACTTTTTTCTGATATAATCTACTGAGCCAATTGTCTCCACTACCTAATCAGATTCTGCCATCACTAAAATCATCTGTGCCTTTTGCAACTCATCACTGTAATATTAATCCAGTTTGTTCAAGTTGCTTAGATCATGGTACTTGACCAGATGTCCTATAAACTGCATAGGCTGGGAAGTTGGGTTTATAGGCCAAGCCTGATTATGTGATGAAGAAGATTGCTCTCCTATTGGAAATTTGGATAAATGGTGTAGGAAGGAGCATGGGTACTTGCCAAAGGTCTTACTGCATAGATAATCTCAGTTTACCTGTAATGGACTATTGTTTCCCTATTGAGCAGAATTTAAATATAGGAAGGAGAGGACTCCTGTCCAGTCCTTCTGCATATAGGATCAGGTTGTGTCTTCTTATGGAGACCTAGTAACATGCACAATTTAGCCCTTCATGTTATTATTCTGTATTCAGCCATGTGACAGTCGGCATTGCATAGTGCCTAAAGGTATGGACTTTAGAGCTAATTTCCCGTATTTAAGCACCACACTGCCATCTGCCAGTTTCTTACTTTAGCAAGTAATCTAACTTCTCAGAGCCTCAATATCCTGTTCTAGAAAATAAAATGCTAATAGAGTGTTGCTTTGGAATTATTTGAAATAACTCATGTGGAATGTTTAGAATCAATTCTCCAAACCCAGGAACATTCAGTATGTGTTAGCTATTTTTATTGATCTCCACTTATGTCGTATATATGATGCCTGTATTTATTTGAAATACTTCAATATAGACAATGTGTTGTTATGTATGTATGTGGAAACCACATTCTAGGAGCATTCAGTTGCTCCTATCTGGAATTCAGCAGAAGATAAGCTAACCATATCCTGAGGCAACTGCTTTATAGAGACACTTCAGTTATCAGTTTTTCTGGTGATAGTCAGAGAAGTTTTCTTATTAGCATAAATGAGTGTACTTCAAAAAATTCACGGAAAAATAGAATCAAAAGATAATATGAATCTTTCCATGAACTTTTTGTTTGTTTGCTTGTTTTGTTTTGTTTTGTTTTTGACCAGTAAGGGGATCGCAACCCTCAGCACGGTGTGGTCCGCACCACGCTCAGCCAGTGAGCCCACTGGCCGTCCCTATATAGGATCCGAACCCGCAGCCTTGGCGCTACCAGCACCGCACTCTCCTGAGTGAGCCACAGGGCCAGCCCTTTCCATGAACTATTTGAAGTACTCTCGTGTTAGAAACATAATTTTGTTGAAGAAATTAGTGATCTGCAAAGTGGTCTTTATGATGTAATATCACTGTTGATTTTCATGATGTGTAGATTGCTGAAATATTTTAGAGGTAATTCTAGTCCTTGCATGAACAGCAATAAGAATATAGCAAACACTGTACCCTTCACTTATACCTTTGACCATAACAACCTAGCCTGATTCTCTTTTTAATCAGTAATAAAAAAACCACTTTAATACATAGTTTTTAAAAGGAGTACTCCAAAATTTAGGACCAGAACACCAGATCTATGATTTCCAAAGATGATTGCTCATTCTTTCCTTGTTTGCTATTTAATCTTTTTATTAAGTAAAAATTTATATTATTGAATATAGAAGAAAATTTGGGTGAACATAAAGAAAGGGCAGGTTTTCCTATTTGTATATTTATGTTCATCTTTAGTAAAAGTTTAAAACATTATTTTTTGTTGTCTTTATGATGCATACGAACATAACAAGGTATAAATATTTCATTCTTGCTTGCTTTTATTACCAACAATTACATAACAATTGCATATTATACTTACTAATCTAAAAGAAGTACATGAGTTTTCTAAATTATGTTTTTTTAAATTGATTATGAATATTCATGACATACAAAGCTTACTGTCACCTCTCGTGCTCATGATGTGGGGGCCAGATTCATACTGGCTGTATACCCGTTACCACAAATTGCATTTGTACCCCATGCCCCTACCCAATTATTCCCAACCTCCCTCCCCCTCGCACCTTCCCCGACACTCTACTTTGTAGCCAATAGAATGTTCTCTCACTCTGCAAGTCCAATGCACCTCTGTGGTCTTTCTTTCCTTCCTTCTTTCTCTCTTATCTCCCACATATGAGTGAGTACATGCAGTATTTATCCCTCTGTGCTTTGCTTATTTCAGTCAACACAAGTTTCTCCAGGCTGATCCATGTTGTTACAAATAAGAGTATTTCTGTTTTATATTTTATGTCAGAGTAGTATTCCGTGGTGTAAATATACTACAGTTTCCTTATCCAATCATAGCCAAAGCAAAGCAGAGCAAAAAATAATAATAATAAAGCCAGAGGTACAACACTACCTGACTTCAAATTATACTACAAAGCTATTGTAACCAAAACAGCATGGTACTGGTATAAAAATAGACATTCAGACCAGTGGAGAAGAATTGAGAACCCAGAAATAACCCCTCAGGTTTATAGCCATCTGATATTGGACAAAGGCAACAAAAATATGCATTGGGGAAAAGACTGCCTCTTCACCAAGTGGTGCTGCAAAAACTGGATATCTGTATGCAGAAGAATGAAACTAGGTATGCCTCTCTCGCCATACACTAAAATCAACTCAAAACGGATTAAAGACTTAAGTATAAGACCCACCCAAAACTGTAAAATTACTAAGGGAAAATAAAGGTGAAACACTTCAGCAACTAAGTCTGGGCACAGACTTTACGAGCAGGAGCATGAAACCACAAGCAGCAAAAGAAAAAATAAACAAATGGGACTATATCAAACTAAAAAGCTTCTACACAGCAAAGGAAACAATCAACAGAGTGAAACAACAACCTACAGAGAGGGAGAAAATTTTTGCTAACTATACATCAAAGAAGGGATTAATATCCATAATATACAAGGAACTTAAACAATTATATAGTAAAAAAACAAATAACCCAATTAAAAAATGGGCAAAGTTGCTGAATAGACATTTTTCAAAAGAAGACATACAAATGGCGAATAGGTACATGAAAAAATGCTCAACATCACTAGTCATCAGTGAAAGGCAAATTAAAACTACATTGAGATACCACCTCATCCCAGTTAGACTGGCTATAATCAAAAAGATGGTGAATAACAAATGCTGGAAAGGGTGTGGGGAGAAGGAAACACTCCTACATTGTTGGTGGGACTGTAAATTAGTTCAACCACTATGGAAAACAGTATGGAGTTTTTTCAAACAGTTACAGATAGATCTTCCATACAATCCAGCAATCCACCTACTGGGTATATACCCAAAGGAATGGAAATCCTCATGTCAAAGGGATACCTGCACTCCCATGTTCATGGCAGCTCTGTTTACAATAGCCAAGATATGGAACCAGCCTAGGCTTGATTCTTAAATATTTCCTTTCCACTATTGATTCAGAGGTTTCTTGATAGTCTAACAACAGGTTTAGCCAGATCGAACAATGCAATTTTGTCACATTTGCCTCAAGTGAATTTTTTATGCAATTTAATTTTTTTTTATAAACTGGAAGTTCATCAAATTTTTAAAATAGGTCATATACTTGATTGATAATAACAATGCAATTTTGTCACATTTGCCTCAAGTGAATTTTTTATGCAATTTAATTTTTTTTTTATAAACTGGAAGTTCATCAAATTTTTAAAATAGGTCATATACTTGATTGATAATACATATTGGTATCTGTAGTCAAATTTGTCCTGAGACATGCTTTTATTATAACCTGGGTATTACCTTTACTTATTTCAAACTATTGACAGCTATCAAGAGCTGCCAATCAGAACTGTGCATAGTCATAGTTGTTTCAGACAATTTACAGCAATATACTCCCCAACTCAGCTAGTTATAAATTCCTAGAGGACAGAAGCCAAAAATTATCTAGCATTCATTTTTTCCAATAAATATTTATTGAAGACCTAATGATTACAAAGTATTATGGTAATAGGGAATACTCAGATGACTGAATTAGGGTCCTTATTCTCAATAAGCTTGTGATTTAGTAAACTCTCTTTTTTGTTTGTTTTTAATTCTTCTTGAAATTTAAATTGCGTAGAACACATTCTTGGCACTACTCAGAGAATAGTTAGTTGAAAGATAATTTCTTCCAGGAAAATTATTTCTCAAAGCTTACAATACCTTTCTCCCTCCAACTGAAGGGGAACTCCTTGTAAAATTTCCCAGTAGAAAGTCAGATATATTTGTCATGAAGTAAAACTCACCAACATGAACTTGCTCTTTGTGAAGAAACCACTCTCTAATAAGCTCACTAGTTTCATTGGCCTTGCTCTCATGAAAGATTCATGCAACGGAACTGTCCTAGCTGTATATGAAATAGTTTCCACCAACACGAAATAAGAGTTTCTTGCCTTTTCCCACTCTAAATTAGATTTGTGAATTTACTTTTCACCTAAGGCTTTTCTGTGAAAAGAAAAATAATTTTTCTTATAAGATCAAAGTGTTTTATGCTTATCCCATAATAGTGCTCTAGGGGAAATAGAGGTGAAGGCCAGCGTTTAACTCTGGCTTATTATTTTCACTATTTATTTTTTGGGTTTCATGTCATCTAGTTCCAAATGTGGCCCCTTGGCACAGTTGTCCAGTAGACATCAGCTTTGATGGACCTCATTTCATTATATTCCTCTGTGCACAGAGCACCTGGGCCTTATGTTCTCCCTAAAGTCCTCTTTGATATATGACAATTGGCCTGAGTGGCACATTATTCACCAGCCCTTTTTTCTTCATCCTGTCATTAAATTGTAACCTTAACAGAAGCTTTTCTACATGATAGGTGACAATGGGTGGTGATATTTAAATGAAAACTTCCTCAGTAATGCATTGGCTACCTCATGATGTGTTCTTCATTGGTAACAAAATATCTTAATTCAGTTAAAATAGTCTGTTACCTTAAGAAAACTTTCTCAGAGAATTTCAAACACTTTAGCCAACAAAAAAAAGGGAATATTTTCATGCTGAAGATGATTTTTTTTAATGCCAAAATAAAATCTACCCATCCTGACTGTACATATGGACAGAAAAAGTCATGTGGTTTGAGCTCATGGAAACAGCCGATACTTGGTTGTGGATAACTCAAAATTATATTTTCTGTGAAAGGAAAGGCACTTAACCAATGGGAAAGTAACCTAATTGAATTAAAATTAAGTCATCTTTACAGGCAGTAGTGGAGTCATGTCAGTGAACTAGTCATAGCTTATAATGTTGGCAGGTAAAGATAGCATTTGTATAATAGTACCTGTAATGGTTAATTTTGTTGTTTTGTTTTGTTTTGGAGGCTGGCCAATACTGGAATCTGAAGCCTTGACCTTGGTGTTATCAGCACCATGCTCTAACCAAGTGAGTTAACTGGCCAGCCTTGTAAATATTTTATGTGTAACCTTAAATTACTGGGCCACAGTGCCAAGATATTTACCCAATCATTATTCTCGATGTTTCTATAAGATTTTCTTGGGTGAGATTAACATATAAATTGGTAGGCTATGAGTAAAGCAGATTGCCCTGCATAATGAGATGTACCTCAACTAATTAATTGAAGGCCTTAACAGAACAAAAGCTGACCCCACACCCCATATACACCCCTAGAAAGAAGGAATTCTTCCAGAAGAAGGCTTTTGGGGCTTGAACTGCAACTCTTCCTTGGGTCTCTCGCCTGCTGGCCTATCCCGTCGTATTTTGGAGTTGCCACACCTCCACAATCCTGTGAGACAATTGCTTAAAAACAAATCTCTCCCTTTATACTGTTTCTCTGGAGAACACTAACTAATACAGTACCCAACAGGACTTATATGACAGGTATGATCAAAATAGTCACAACTGAAATAATATCCCTAAGTTAAAGAAACTGGTTCTTTGACAAGCTGTAGTCAGAGATTAAATAGGAGATGGTTTCCACAGGTGTCTGTGCATTGAACTTTGGCTGAAGCAGGAGAGACTTTTTCCCTTGGCTTTTATACCTGATTAGTGCCTTATATTTGATTTTTAAACAAATTATCTAATTTAGGAGGTGCAGGGAAAGAAGACAAACTATAAAAATCTGTTATTAAACTGTCTAATATTGTGGTATGTCTGGGAACTGTGTTAAACACATTCCTCAAAATTGATCCAAGGGACCAGAAAGTTTGCATACAAGGGGTCTTCAAAAAGTTCATGGAAAAATTTGTATTGTTTTTTAATTCTATTTTCAATGAACTTTTTGAAGTGTCCTTGTATTTATACAGCAATTTCTAAGAGTCACTTGTTTAGGGGTACTCTCAGAGGGTGTTAATTTTTTGCCACTTCCTGCCTCCTCTAAGAGTAAGAAGGAAGTCTTCTGAAGTTTCAAGAAGAGTCCTCGAGCACAGAGATGTTTGGTGGTCTTGGAAAGCTGGTGGAACACATTGGAATAATAAAGTCAGAGGGATATGTGTGGAGCACTGGCAGTATCTGCTCTTTAGAGAAGTTCAGACTTTCTTTGCTTTTGATCTATCACCATCTGGGAGTCAGTAGGTGTATTAGTCTGTTTCTGTTGCTTATAACAGAATACCTGGAACTGGGTAACTTATAAAGAAATAAAATTGATTTCTTACAGTTCTGGAGGCTGAGAAGTACAAAGTCCAAGGAACACATCTGGTGAGGACCTTTTTCTTGGTGGTGACTCTTCACAGCAACACAGGGTATCACATGGTGAATGGCTGAACAAGAGAGAGCTAAACTTCTTACTTCCTCTCCTTTAAAAGCCGTTAGAACCATGCCCATGACCACTCATTAAGCCATCAATGGATTAATCCATTCACAAGGGTACAGTCCTCATATCACCTTTTAAAGGCCCAACATTTCAAATGCCATAGCAAAACAAAAAAATGTATTCATGTGAGCAACTGTAGTTCAGAACACTTGCTGCAAAGGAGACAAGGGAACGGGTAAATTAAAATGAGATTAGCTTGAACTGAATATACCAAATCATAACTCTTCCATGGCTAAACACATTACATTCCTCTAAAAATCAAGGCTCTTTAAGCAAGAAAAAAGTAACAAGCAATGGTTAGCAGAAAGCTGATTAATAATGCTGCCCTCAGATCTTCTTCCAGGACTCCCCTGGGAGATTCAGTTCCCACTTAAGGTGGTAGGGATGCTATTCCAAGTCTGCAGTTTCCTCTTCATCATAGTCTTTTCCTGTAAGAGTTCCACACCTTCTTTGACTCAGGTTCAAGGTTGACAATCGTAGGACTCTGGCTAAGCCTTAACAGTGAATATAGGCAAAAGTAGCAAAAAGAGAAGGTTGTAAAGGAATGCAGGCAACTCAATAAAAATATGTTTTTATTGGGCATAAAATTAAAAAGTAATTACAGTCTTCCTCAAACTTAGGAAGTTTTAAATATAAAATAGGTCGTAGCTCTACTTATCACTTTTGTTTTCCTTCAAAAGAGCTCGATCACATTGTAGCTGATTTTAACTTGGAATAAAAAATCGCAATCATTTTTAATTAAATTTGTGCTAAGTCTAAAATAATATATGATACACACACACACACACACACACACACACATACACATACGCATATAGTCTTGGAACACTTATGGAAGCTTAGTCCTTGGGGTATATTTTAGGCAGGTAATAGTAGATGCTGAAATAGTAGTTGTCTACTGTAGGGCAAGAGGCAAGTGAATTTCTTGCTATTTCTATGGTAATTTCCTGTCACGCAATTCAATCTTACTATATCTTATTATAAGGCAATAAAATGCTGCCTAAAGATTCAGTGAAAATTATATAATAGTTTTGAAGGTGAACAATACTAACAGGTTATAAATACTCAACTAACATTCTGGTTCCAACAAGAACAAAAAAGAGTTTGATTACACACACAAAGAAAAGCATTTACAAAATACATTTCTCACTCTCACAATAAACATATTCAGTGGTTTATTTCACTCCATAACAAAAAAGCCATCAAGCCCAAAACAGCATATGCAATGTAATGAAAAATATATAGATTTAGGATATTACATAATATGTAATTACTGTGCATTCTAGAAGATTGTCATGAGCCACTAGTAGGTTTACTCATGGCTCAACTTTGAATATTTCAAGGACATGAAAAACACGTCATGAAATAATAACTTGGAATTGAAAAGAAAAAATCAAGAGTACTGCGAGTTTTCTATAAATAGTTAATTTCCATAATATCACACTCAAAAGAACTAAGAAGCTCAGCCATAAGGTTTTAATATGGCAAGGCAACAGCAAATGGTTAATCATAGCTTAGTCCTTGGGGTATATTTTAGGCAGGTAATAGTAGATGCTGAAATAGTAGTTGTCTACTGTAGGGCAAGAGGCAAGTGAATTTCTTGCTATTTCTATGGTAATTTCCTGTCACGCAATTCAATCTTACTATATCTTATTATAAGGCAATAAAATGCTGCCTAAAGATTCAGTGAAAATTATATAATAGTTTTGAAGGTGAACAATACTAACAGGTTATAAATACTCAACTAACATTCTGGTTCCAACAAGAACAAAAAAGAGTTTGATTACACACACAAAGAAAAGCATTTACAAAATACATTTCTCACTCTCACAATAAACATATTCAGTGGTTTATTTCACTCCATAACAAAAAAGCCATCAAGCCCAAAACAGCATATGCAATGTAATGAAAAATATATAGATTTAGGATATTACATAATATGTAATTACTGTGCATTCTAGAAGATTGTCATGAGCCACTAGTAGGTTTACTCATGGCTCAACTTTGAATATTTCAAGGACATGAAAAACACGTCATGAAATAATAACTTGGAATTGAAAAGAAAAAATCAAGAGTACTGCGAGTTTTCTATAAATAGTTAATTTCCATAATATCACACTCAAAAGAACTAAGAAGCTCAGCCATAAGGTTTTAATATGGCAAGGCAACAGCAAATGGTTAATCATAGCCACAGATCCTTCCTCTGAATTTCGAAGAGTGTTTGTTCTCAAAGGTAGAAAAAAAAAGCCATAATATGTGTGTGCGTGTGCATGGGTGTGTGTGTGTGTGTGCTGTAGAGTAGGAGAAGTGATAGGAGAAAGACAAAAAAGAAGGATAAGACAAGTTGCCAAAAGAGGGAATTTCTGAAGTTTATTGCCAAGTTTTTGAGTAGGGAAAGGGTCTTGGGATTCATGAGTTAACAATAACACACATTAAAACTCTGTACTCCTAACACAAATTAGATACTAATACTTATGATAAGAAAGGTGTCTTAGTTCAAAATTATTAAACTTATAATGTTTCAAAGGCAAAAGCACCTTAAAGACCACAATGAACATCTGACAAAAGAAAAGAGGAAATATTTCAAACTGAGTAGGCATGTCATTCCTGGGTAGCCTTGGAGTTTGAATATTCTGTATTTCTTTGTTGTTGAGTTTCTGAAAAAATATTTGAGAAAATATTGATGTATTTTTCTAACATTTTTTCTTTGAAGATTGCCTTTATTTCACACTGGTAGAATTAACCAATCTTAATTGTATATTTTACTATTTCCAAAGGAATTATGTTCATCCCAAAATATACTTCCTTTTCAATATTTTCTAGTTCAAAATGCTGCCATTTTAACCTATCTAAATATGCTCTATGTAATTAAATGTAAATGGACTAAAATATCATTAAGAAACTGGGAGTGTGATAATAGATTAAAAAGCAAAATGAAACAAAGCACAATTACATCATACACAAGAGAGGCTCACTAATTAAATATATAGAAAATGAAAAGAGGTACCACCTAAAGATTTAACAAAGGTAAAGATCAATTTTATGAAAAAATTTGAAAAGTTTGATGAAATGGACAAATCATTATAAACACACACAATTTAACAAGACAGACAAGAGAATAAATATTTAAAAGCTGAATAAATTTAAAATTGTATTAATCTAAATTAAATTAAATATGTAATGAATATTAGGGGACATTAAAAAGTTTATGGAAAATAGAATTAAGGATAAAAATAAAAATATAAACTTTATTTCTCAACATAAGTTCCATCAAGTTCAAGACACAAGTAAGTGACAATACCAGCTATTTAGTCCATCCCTAAAGAAATAAGAGTCCTAGGAATTTAAATATGTCAGTGCAATCTTTTTTACATTATTAACTGAAGAAAAATGGGTTCCCTTTAAAGATTTTTTTAAGGTTAGGAAACAAAAAGAAGTCAGAAGTACTCAAATCAGGCATGTCAGTGCAATCTTTTTTACATTATTAACTGAAGAAAAATGGATTCCCTTTAAAGATTTTTTTAAGGTTAGGAAACAAAAAGAAGTCAGAAGTACTCAAATCAGGACTGTAAGGTAGATGCCTAAAGATTTCCCATTGAAACTGGCAAAAGATTGTGCTTGTTTGATGGGAAGAATGAGCAGAAGCATTGTTATGGTGGAGAAAGACTCTCTGGTGAAGCTTCCCACATTTTTTTCTGCTAAAGCTTTGGCTATCTTTAAAAAAAAAAAAAAGAAGCAGAGGTTATCATTCTTTGACCCTCCAGAAAGCCAGCAAACTAAATGACTTGAGCATCCCAAAAAACTGTTGCTGTGATCTTTGCTCTTGACAGGTCTGCTTTGGCTTAGACTGGACCACTTCCACCTCTTGGTAGCCAATGCTTTGATTGTGCTTTGTCTTCAGGATTGTACTGGTAGACCTATGTTTCATTTCCTGTTACAATTCTTTGAAGAAATGCTTCAGGATCATGATCCCACTTGTTTAAACTTTCCATGGAAAGCTTTGCTCTTGCCTGTAGCTAATCTGGGTGCAACAGTTTTGGCACACATCGAGCAGAAAGTTCCCTCAGCTGTAATTTTTCAGTCAGAATTGTGTAGGCTGAATGAATGGAGATGTGTATGGTGTTGGCTATAGTTTCTGCTGTTAATCATTGNTGTTCTCTTCCTGTAACTTCCTGGTCTGGAGAATAAATGCAGGAAGAGAACCCCAATTTGGTGTTAATTTCCCAAGGAAGGGATGCCTCTCATTGGAGGGTTCCAGGAGAGTTAACCACTTTGGGGCTTCTCACTGCTCAGAAGAGAGGGCTCTGAGTAATCCTTTGCAGCTCTGTCACCCAGGGGAAATGGGGTGACAAATCTGTGGGGGGCAGAGCAACAATGGTGCTGAAAGGTGAGGCCTTTAAAAGGTGATTGGATTTCAAAGACTGTGCACTTGTGAGTGGATTGATCCACTCATAGAGTAATGGGCTGACGGTTTAATGGGTTGTCATGGGTGTGTTTCTGGTGGCTGTATAAGGAGAGCGAGTGAGAAGGTTAGCTCTCTCTTCCTTTTGCCATTCTCTCTGTGTGATACCCTGTGTTGCCAGGGAACTCTATAGTGAGTCCCCACCAAGAAGAAGGTCCTCACCAGATATATCCCCTGGGCTGAGGACTTCCCAGCCTCCAAAACTGAAAGAAATAAATCTTGTTTTCTTATAAATTACCTGGCTACAGGCATTCTATGATCAGCAACAGAAA
>NW_007734933.1:0-5326 GCF_000696425.1 Galeopterus variegatus
CCTTTAAATAGTTATCATTACGTTAAGCAAAGTTCATTGTCTAAATTAAAGAAGATAAAAACTGCTGATAAATGTATGGGAGAAACTGAACAGTTGCTGAGCCAAATCTTCACAGAGGAGAGCAAAATATCCAAATTAAAATTGAGCATAGAGCTTGGGTGCTTCGGGTAAGTAAGTCCTGTCGTTTGTTTTCTTTTACTGGAGCCAAAACTTTCTACCCTAGAGCAGATGTTTACACAAATCTAAAAAGAAAATGGTCTGTAATCAGGCCAAATCAGTCTCAGCCGCTCTTATAGGCAGTGTGAGGCAAACCCAAGGCAAGTACCCGACCGTCGGCTCATGGAATTCTGGCCAAGGATTCTCCTTCAAGTTCAATAAATAAACATTGAAAATTGTGTTTATTTATAATTTAAGGACAAGAACTGTAATCAAGCATGACTCAGGAAAATCAAATGGGGTCACTGCAATGATTTGTATAAAGATAATTGTGTATTCTTAAATGAAGGCCCATAAAAGATACCAGAGTGACCTTCTTCCTGGGAAAAATCAAGGAAGAACATCCTTTAATAAAAGGAGAAGTGATGATAATTAAGAATGAAATCAGTGTGCATTCTGTCTGTATTTTAGGTTTAGACAAAGAGAAAAATTGGGTTAGAGCTAAGATGAGCTCATCAGTTTGATCTAATTTCAGAAGAGGAAATATACACTTACCTGCAAGAACTGAGCCTATCTCCACATCCCTACCTATACCACTGTTTGAGATTGTGTCAGGAGAGCATTCTTTGGAGAAGACATAGCCCAAATGCCAAGACTCATGAAATCACAAGCTGTGAGATGGGTATTAGAAAGCTTAAGAATTAAGCAATGGGGGAAGAAGATGAGTTAGCTTCACACGTCAGCCTCTGAAGTACTGCTTTTGGATAAGTAGGATTGCATTATAACTATATGCCAATCTTGAAATATATAATGCATTGGTAAGCATAGTTAGTATAATAGATCATTCCAAGTTTACATACACCAAACAAAGTTAGACAATATGCCATTCTTATTCTGGATTTTCACAGTAGGAAACGTCAACATGAATAGTAACATTTTTTAAAAAAAATAAAAAGTCATCTTTTATTGAAAATTCAGCAGTTTTCCAGACTGGAGATTCTCAAATTGTAATGTGAATCTGTGTCTATTTAAAAAAAACAAATTACATCCCTAAATATGGCCTTATCTGGATTGGAGCCCAGGAATGTGCATTTATAGAAACAATAAAAGGGGATTCTAATGTAGGTAGCTAGAGGCACACACTTTGAGAAACACTACATTGTATGTATTTCCTGTGCCATATCATTCATTTCTAACTGGTGTAGATCTACAGAGGACCATTAAAGTAATTGCAGTTCCCAGAGGGCCGTGTCTTGCTGATATATTTTGGTCAGAAAATGTCACAGTTGTACTAGAGAAATAAATAAAACAGTACTTGTCCACAGAGACTGAAAACAATTAGACTGAGAATTAAAAAAAGAGACATGATGTTTGTTTTATAATATCTGCCCTACTAAATGTGTGATAAACTTAAAATCAGATATTATCATGTCAAAGTGAAGTTGACAGCCAAATCATTCAGGTCCTGCCAAGCACTGTTAAAGTCTGAACTCATGACTTCAAGCTTCTGCTTTTAAATATTCAAGAGGTGAGCTGATGGACTAAGTGACCCTAACCACCCACACAAAATAACCTACCACTGCCCAACTGTCTCTATTAAGCTACTGTCTTCCTTCACACGCTGTACCAGCTGCTCAGTGGCGCTCTACTTTCCCCACACTTCTCAAACCTCATTATACAAATCAGTTTTCCTGTCAGTCAACATCCCTGCCCTTGGCCTACCCTCTACCCACACAATTTTCCTGCTGCTCAAGGCTACTGCCCCACCAACCAGCCCACCATGCTCACAAGTCCACTCAGCATTTCTGCTGTAGACTGGATGCACCTCAACCTCACTGAGGCTTAATCCCCACTATAACTGTTGAGGGTGGAAAATCCTATTACGGTCATTGAAAGGTGGAAGGGACCTTGAAGAGGTGATTAGATTGTAGGACCATGCCATGGTGATTGGATTAATAATGATGTTCATGGGTATGGTTCTGAGGGCTTTAAAAGGAGAGTGCTTGAGGGGCTCTCTCTCTCTGCTCTCTCTGTTCCACCATTTTCACAATGTGAGACCCTTGTGTTGCTGTAGAGCCACCACCAGAGTCTGTGGAATATACTGTACAGCATATGTACTTCACAGGGCCTGGTTTTCCAAAGCCTTGCAGTTTCAAACATTGACATTGTGGAGGACTGGAAATTTCCCTCAGGGCATAAGTCTCTGTTGCAAGATAAGGATTGTGGCACAGCAGGTTGCTGGCTCAAAGACAGACTAGTTACTGATTGTTACTAAAGATACTGAGAAAGTGCTGTTAAGAAGGAATGTTTGCTAAGACTGAACTGTTGTTGATAGGACCACTTAATTGCCTTACTGGAATGTCATCTGGCTTGTTTCACTGAAAGTTATCAGCCTATACTGTTAAACTATAACCCCGCCTTTGTTCTCTTCCTGTAACTTCCTGGTCTGAAAAATAAATGCAGGAAGAGAACCCCAATTCGGTGTTAATTTCCCAAGGAAGGGGTGCCTCTCGCTTGAGGGTCCCAAAGGGAGATTAACCACTTCGAGGCCTCTCACAGCTCAGTAGAGATGGGCTTTGAGTAATCCTTTGCATCTCCGTCACCCAGGGCAAATGGGTTGACAAATCTGTGGGGGATGAAGCAACGCAAAGCAACAAAAGTCACCTCACCAGAAATGTTCCCTGGACTGAGGTCTTCCCAGCCTCCAAAACCGTAAGCACTAAATTTCATTTTCTTATAAATTACCCAGTTCCAAGTATTTTGTTATAAACAACAGAAAACAGACAAACACAATTTCCAAATCCTGGTCCCTTATTCTGCCTTCATGACAAACTCGAGTCCCTCAAACCCATTACTGTCATTACCACCTCCATAGACTGTCATCCTCATGCCATCAGCCTGGTAAGTGACCCCCAGGGCAGAGGTCATCAAGTCAGCCTTCTGATGAAGGCAGGAAGAACAAGTCTGTTAAACAGATGTGAGCCCAGAGCAGCAGGAGTGGAGTTCTTCAGGCTGAAGTCACAGGTAGGGGTACCAGACTATCGGTAAATCTGTACTGGGAAATATAGCTCTGCCCATCATTACGTTATAGGTAGAAGCAAAAGTGAATCAGTGTGCAAGCCTGGGTGAATGGTTTTCAAAGCAAAGATAAATTTATCTGCACATTGCATACATGTATTGAAATGTAACTCTGTACCCCACAAACATGTATAATCAACACATTTCAATAAAAAAATCTTTAAAAGATAAGTTCATCCAATAAAATGTTTATTTTCTCAGTCTATTTCATTAACCCTATGACAATCAGGATTAAAGAACACTTCGGGCCAAAAAATGTATATTTTTTATTAAAAAACTATCATGTAAATAAAGTTCAGACTGCCTGAAAATTTCCTAGCTCTAATTAATTACTGTCTTTAGAGACTCCAGATTTTCCACCACTACTCTAGTCTATTCCCTTCCTCTACACAAAATCTTATGTTAACAGTGATAAATGCCCTTTCTTCCTCCTAAGAACAAAAGGAAATGAGCTGAAGCAGAGCTATCCCCAGCCAGCTGTTTAAGCCACTAACATAACAAAAGTCTCTTGAGATAACTTTATTACTCAAAGAGTTCTTCATACATTTGAATGTACATATATCTCTCACTGACCTCCCATTTCCCTGCCTAGTCCAGCAACTCACTTAAAAATATGACCCATTATTTGAGGGATTCAAATGCACCTTTGACAAATAACATTTCTCAAAACCTAACCATGCACCACAAAGAGCTCATAGAAAGAACTGAGTTAGGTTAAAGTAAGCACCAGTTTGACCTTCTAACACCAAAAGAATTTCATATAGACTTTATTATATTTTTTCAAACTTTGCCATCTGCTTGTCTGACGATTAAGGTTGTTATTTTTTGCTAGTGTACTAATGTTGGGCTAGGGCTTAGACACGTCAAGCCCATTGTACAGATTGGGTTACAGACCCCTTACATACAGGTTGCGGGCTAGATAATTGGGGAAAGACTCCAGGAGCCATTGGCAGAGTCGACAGGTTTATTTTAACAAGAGCTTAGTTTTTAGCTTTTTTATCAGCAGCTTAGGCAGCCTTAAGCAGATCCAGCAGCAGCGGCCTCCCAGGGCACCATGGGGGTGTCCCAGGGCAGGGGACCCTGTGAATCCAGCAAGCTCGGGGGCATAGCCCAGAAGACTTCCTCTCCTGTTTGCCTGGCTCCACGCCACCACCCTCTGCCGTATTCTGCCCCCATTCACAGTCCAGGCCATTGTTTTTTTTTTAATACCAAAAGTACACAATAGTGGCAATGAGCCAAGGAGTATTGGAGCACACATGCACAGTACTTTTACACAATTTATTTATGTTGGAAGTGCTGAATCATACCCAGCCGGATATATGGCAAAGAGGCCTAACCATACTAACTCCATTTCCTGACAACTAATCATGCAAATAAAATAAGCTCTTACTGGATATTAATCAGAATTCTCTTTGCAGAGGACAAAAAGCCATTTAGACTAACTTAAGCACAGAAGGGATCACAATGGTTTGTATAATCAAACCCTAAGAACACAGGTAATGTTGGCTTCAAGATCCGCTGGACCCAAGGACTGGGAGTACTGGGCTCCACCTCCTTTTCTCATTCTCCCCTCCTCTTCCCCTCACCCTCAGCTTCTCTCTGTGTGCTGGTCTCCTTCCCTCAGGCATGGAACATAGCTGCTGGATGTGACTGCTCAGAGGTCACATTCTAAGAGCTCACAGTCTAGAGAAATATTCCTCTCCCAGTTCAGCATGATAACCCCACAAAGGACTGTAGTTAGCCAGGCATGAGGCATGTGTTATAGGTAAGGGAGGGAGTTACAGGTTTAGTGTGATTAAAGAACTGAAAAAAGCTGACCAATTCCTCAAAGGAAGGAAGGTACTGCTACCAGAAGGGTGCTTTGGGGAGGAGGAAGCATGCTAGGCAGAGGGAAAAGCCAGCATGCCAATTGCCCAGATATGGCCTGCGTCAGAAAAACCAGGTGTAACTAACTAAATAATTAACATGAATCTTCCTTCCATCTTTCCAAAGCTGATACACACCACTGAACAAAACTTTTAAAACCTGGAAATACTTTTTTTTTTTCCTTTTTTGTCTTTTTTCGTGTCCGGCAACGGATCGCAACCCTCAG
>NW_007734933.1:6196-7336 GCF_000696425.1 Galeopterus variegatus
ATGTAGACTTTCCTTAATCCCAGTTCTTAACTCATAAACAACTTTACATATAATATATTGAAAGGTCTTGTAATCCCTTTTCACAAAGCATAACTTTATTGAGAAATTGGTTAACAGACACAAAGAATGAGTATGTTTTGTAATGAATAAGCTAATAATCTTAATTTGATCATCACACATCTTACACAGGTATTGATATTTACCTCTGTACCCCACAAATATACATAATCAATAATGTTTCAATAAAATAACAAAAATGGTGAAATGTAATATTTTTTAAAACCATGATTTTAGGGAATGAAATCACTAACAAGCCTCTGAAGAATGCAGCTCCCTTCTGCCTAAAACTCATTTTGTAACAGGAATAGTTCCACTGAATTAGATTTATGTACCTGTAATTATTTGAAAAAAGCTCAAGCTTTTCTGTAAAAGCACTTCTCTCACGTTGATCCATGATTTTCTCTCTACTAGGCCTGGAATTAGGTGGGGAGGAGATCAATTTTTAGCATGTGTTACAGAAAGTCCACCTGTAAAGCTTCTGTTTCAGAGGAGCCCTTTGGGATACTAGTGCCCAGTCTCAAATCTGTTGCAAGAATCTGAGAAACCAGTGTGGTTTGTCTATTAAGGAAAGAATAGTGTCTTCATAAACCATTCTCTGTATTTGACATATGTGTATTTTAAAATATAGATTTTTAAGTGAGTTTCACTTTATTGATTGTGTGTACTGTATTTCAGTCCAAGAACAATTGCAGAACAAATACCCAATATTTTAAATGTGTAAAATTGGGCTTGCTAATGACAACCCAAAGACACTTAACAGAAAAATCTAAAGCATTTGAAGTTAATCATGCAAATACTGAAAATGCTTCAGAGAGAATTTAGGAGGTTTAAAATGCATCCGTGATGTTTGTTCCGTGCAGTAGAAAATCTCCAAAGAACAGGGCTTGGTTTCCACATCTATAAAAACATTTAAACTAGGCAATTCCTAAGACTTCTCAAATACTCTTTGATTCTATGATTCTGCTTATGCACAATTCTTTATCTCTGATTTAAATTGTCAAAAACGAGAAATAAATTTAATTATTGTTAAAGATAAAAAGTAAAGCTTAATTAATCAAGGGTAGGTTTTTGCTTCTAATT
>NW_007734933.1:7944-16887 GCF_000696425.1 Galeopterus variegatus
TAAACTAGGCAATTCCTAAGACTTCTCAAATACTCTTTGATTCTATGATTCTGCTTATGCACAATTCTTTATCTCTGATTTAAATTGTCAAAAACGAGAAATAAATTTAATTATTGTTAAAGATAAAAAGTAAAGCTTAATTAATCAAGGGTAGGTTTTTGCTTCTAATTTCATCAGAAAACACATTTAAAGTGTATTTAAGAGGAAACAGCAGTAATGGTTGTTTTGTCCTTTTTGGTTTATATCCAATAGATCTAGAATCATGATTTGATGAGGAAGTAGAGACAGAAGACTGATAGGGAAGGGAAGGAGGAGAGGAGGAGAGAGAAACGAAAGCCCTTGCTGTATTTGAGGAGAGATGGTTCTGAATGACAAATTCACAAAATATTCAGCTGTTTCTTAGTGGATCATTTGGTAAGTTACTGAATTAATAAATTACATCTGTATTTATACATGATCAGGTAAATTTCATAAACTAACAGAATTAATCTTGTGATTTAGAAAATAATTTTTAAAATTTGAGCCTAAAGTTTTATACTAAAAAGAAACATTAGAAAGAAATCCTACATGTGGAACATCTCAATTATAAGGTAAACTTTTCTGGCAAATTACCTTTGCAAAAGCAGCTTGTCAGAACAGTGGCCTGTAAAAAAAAAAAAAAAAAATAGCCTAATAAAATAATGCAGAAAAACACAGTATACCAAATTTGCCAAACAAGATTCTCATGGGTTTCTGCTGACTAACTGCTTAATACAGCACAAGGTTTTGTTTACTTCAGCATTTGCTCCACATAAATATAACACAAAAGTGACACCAATTACCAATGCTTGAACGTATAGAGAAACAAGTTATAAAATCTCACTCTCAAAAGCATCAGAATCAGAGAAGATGTGACAAATTCATAGCTCAAGTCTTACATCTAAAAGCCAAAAGCAAGCAGAGACCCAAAAAACCATGAGTTTCATTGGCCCTGGGCACTCTTAACTCCTCTGGTTAATTCTGTTCAGTTTCTGAGTGTGAGTTCTTCACCTTCTCTGCCTTCCTGAAGGCTCAGCACACCTGAAGGAGAATAACAGCAAAGATCTGAAAGCCAGTCTGAATACCAGAGCAGCTGACAAGGGGGATCTGCCCCCAACTATAACACAAGCAGGAGTCCAGGGACAGGCTGGTGATGAGTCAAATCTCCAGGACTTGTCCAGAGAGTAGATTTGAGCATCCACAGGCAGACTGCCCATGGTTCCACAACCTCCCAGTCCCTAGATGCTTTCCTGGATCAGTTGGCTCTTGGACAGGTGACAGACTATGGAGGAGGGCAGGTCATGACTGGGCTTTTCAATCACATTTGCTCCCATAAAGCAGAGCCACAGCAGAGAGTAAAAATATAATAAACTTATCAAGGCCTCTCTGCCTAAGTTTTCCCAACACTGTGATCTCATTCTTACAGCCAGGCCATAACAACCTTAGTATCAGTGAAACAGGTTTTTTCATACTGTGCTGGTGAGAGTACTCGTATAATTTCACCAAACCTTTCAAGAGGATGAAAGATATGCATGTGCTTTGATGTAATAATTCCACATTAAGGAATTTATCTTTAGGCAATTATTAGAGATTTGATCAAAGCCCTTTGTAAAAGGATGTTAACTGGATTATTTATGAAAGATTTGAAAACAATTCTAATAAAAATAGAGAACTGATTAAGTTGCACCAGATCAACAAAATTAAATATTATTACATATGAAAAAATATACTTCTGAATAATACCTGATATCATGGGGGAATATTCATAACTCTACTGAAAAAAGTCAGCATACAAAATTCAATATACTATATTCTTTTTAAAAATACATATATAAAATGCATCTGTGTGTAAGGCAAAGACTAGAACACACAAAGTTAATATTGGCTGCTACTTCATAATGAAATTAATCATTTATCTTAATTTGTCTTTATGTTTTCAGTATTTTCCAAAATATTTTAAATAAACATATGTAATAACTGGCACATTAAATATATTCATTAAATATTTATTGAATACAAATATAAATTATTTTAAAATAAAGAAAAAATTACTGTCAAAAAATAAACCAGAGTCCAGAGAGGAGCATCAGGAAGCTGAGAAGCCCTTAGGGGTAGCAATCTGTATCAGACCAGGAAGTCTGCACTTAGATGATGAAGACTCATGGCATGTCTGTGTAATCAAAGCCTAGGGAAGCCCCTTTAGGAGCTCTTGAAAACAGTATTCCCTGAGCTCATGTCCCTTAATCCCTAGCCCCCAGCACCAACCAACCACCCCAGGAATTGTAGATGCAAAATCCACTTGAAGATACATGATGACCTAATGAACCTAGAACTTTCCTTCCTTCATCCACATCAGACTTCTTCACACCTCCAAATACCCATACTCACCCCAACTGGTTTGGTTATAAACTTGATAGGTCTATCCTAAATTAACCCAAGTTTTGGGCATGCTTCAGCCTTCCCGGACACTCTAGGGACACTAACAGCAATACTATATTATAGCTCCTTACTGAGCTACTTGCTAAAGGGCACACACATTTCCTAACCACATGCATCAGAGAGTTGGGCACATCATTTGGGACTAATCACTGATCAAGGTCAATCCTAGACAAAATTCCATAAAGGTGTAGTTTATTTTGGCTCCTCTTTACCTCTAGTTCCTTCTCTTCAACTTTGTATGTTCTCTGGCCTCCTCCACCGGAGCCAAGGTGGGCTAAGCACTCACTCAGCAAATTTTTGTGAACAATTCCTCCTGAGGCAGGATTTCTCAAAGTACCTTTCCCAGAGCATTCTTTGGCTAAGTGATCTGTTGAAACTAAGCAAACTATATTCCTCTCCTGGAGATTAATATTGCACCTTAGCATATTTAAGACTGAAATTTTCAGTAAAGATTTTGTTCAATCCTAAATTTCCCAAACATATTTGATCACAGAACTGGTCACCTTTTTCAACACATAATCCCTCTTAGCACCCAGTGGAGCCAGTATTTTATAGAACATTCTTTGTGATGTGTTTTAGGACATAATGATTTATCTTTCCCAGAAATATATTAAGATAATATGTTTAGAAAGAAAATTGTGACTTCTGAATAAATATAAACATAGAAGAGGACTTTAAGAAGTTCATGGAAATGAAAAGACAAAAATAAAAAATATAAACTTTATTTTCTCCACATAAGCTGCATCCAGTTCAAGACACTTTTGTCAGCAATGATAGCAGCCATTTAATTCATCCCTAAAGAATTGAGGGTCCTGAGCACTTAACCACATCAATGCAGTCTAAAGAAAATTGGGTGCCCTTTAAAGATTTTTTTAAGATTAGGAAACTAAAAGTCAGAAGACAACAAATCACAACTGCAAGGTGATTGCCTAATCATTTCCCATCAAAACACTTGCAAAACTGCCCTTGTTTGAGGAGAAAAATGAGGAGGTACATTGTCGTGGTGAAGGACTCTTTCCCAGGCATTTTTCTCCTAATGCTTTGGCTAACTTTCTCCAAACACTCTCAAAATAAGCACTTTATTGTTCTTTGGCCTTCCAGAAAGTCAACAAGCAAAATGCCTTGAGCATCCCCAAAAACAGTTGCCATGACCTTTGCTCTTTACTAATCTACTTTTGCTTTGGCTGGACACTTCCACCTCTGGTAGCCATTACTTCGATTGTGCTTTGTCTTCAGAATCATACTGGTAAAGTCATGTTTCATCTCCTGTTATAATTTTTCAAAGAAATGCTTCAGAACCTTGATCTCACTTGTTTAAAGTTTCCATTGAAAGCTCTGCTCTTGTCTGTAGCTGATCTAGGCACAACAGTTCTAGTGGCCATACCACAGAAAGTTTACTGAAATATAATTTTTCAGTCAGAATTGTGTAATTTGAACCAGTTGAGATGTCTGTGGTGTTGGCTATTGTTTCTGCTGCTAATCACTAGTCCTCTTCAATTAGGACATGAACAAGATTAATTTTTTCCCTGTAAATTGATGTAGATGGTCTGCCGCTATGGAAATCGTCTTAAACACCATCTCATCCCTCTTAAAACAAGTTATCCATTTGTAAACTGCTGATTTCTTTGGGGCACTGTCCCCATAAACTTTTTGGAAAGCATCAATAATTTCACCTTTCATCCACCAAAGCTTCACCATAAATTTGATGTTTGTTCTTGCTTCAATTTTAGCAGAATTCATGTTGCTCTTGTAGAGGCTCTTTTCAAACTGATGGCTTACTTTTTTTTTTTTTTTAAACAACCAGAGAATAGACATTTTTTCCTTGGTAAAAGTATTTCCTAAAAGTTTATTGCATTCATTGTGCTAGAGCTTAAATAAAACATAAAAGATGAACCATGGTTTATCAAGGTTTTTAGTTTCAAGGTTTTTATAGTTAGGAGCTGAGTAAAGAATGCAAAAGTTAATATATTAAACATAATTAGTTGTAAATTTTAATGCAAAGCTTATAGCATGTTGTTTAGCATTATTTATTCTTCTTAGTGCCTCAAACTATATCCTGTTCAGACATGTTATAACAAGTTAGTATGAGTTTATTTTGATGCAATAAAATTTTGAAATACATGCATAGTTTTTTCATAATATGCATTTTTCATGATCTTTTTGGAGATCCCTCATATATCATATATTTTATTCATTAATCAATGAAGCAGTCAGTAAATGTTACTACTTGTTGCTACTCAAAGGGAAATCAAAAGAGCAGACACATATACAGGGGAACAAGAAACTGAAATAATTTCACAAATAATGCAAAATGCACTATCCACAAGGCAATAAACAATTGTGTTTCACTGGACACAATTAATTTGCATATCACTGGACAAGATTTGCATTATCAGGTTTCTGGAATTTTCAAAATTGTAAAATAAAGCTATGAAAGACAGATGAGGTAGACAAGACACCCATTAATCTGTCCTTGCCCATTTCAACATCTTTCACAGTTTTTCCTGACCAGTGTTGTCTTTTAAATTCAGAATTTCTAGAGACCCAAAAGAACAAAACATAGGGAGTGGAAAAGATTTAAATGCAGGGATCTAACATTCTTCAGGTTGTGCAATAAAGCAGCTAGGTGCCTTATCTTCTGAATGGTGACTTACATGAAGCAGATACGAATCTCATCTGCCCTTTTTAAATGTATCCATAGTACTGACATGAGTCAAACCCCTCTTCCCTGGGCTACATTTTGCTTTTCTCCCCAAATGACTATTTCCTCAAGTCCTCGCTAGGTGCCTTATCTTCTGAATGGTGACTTACATGAAGCAGATACGAATCTCATCTCCCCTTTTTAAATGTATCCATAGTACTGACATGAGTCAACCCCTCTTCCCTGGGCTACATTTTGCTTTTCTCCCCAAATGACTATTTCCTCAAGTCCTCTGAGATAGCAGGGTAACTTCAGATATTTGAGATTAACATCCTAACATGTTCCAAGCTTGCATATTGTACCAGATTCCCCTGAAGTGTTTCTAGTAATCTGGAGATTACTACTGTGTGTCGCCACAAAGGACTTTTAATAGAAGCATTAAATAGGGAAAAACTTTATTTTAGGACTAGACATCTGCTGAAACAGAGGAAAGTTAACATGGTGCTGAATGAAGTCTTGCTGTGTAATGTGTTTGAAGAGAAGGTGGAGATTTTATAAAGCAGCTGTCACTTTCTTTGTGGGTCCTGAGGTCCCAGAGAGACTGCATATGCTGTATTACCTCCAACTTAACTGAAGCAGAAATCCCATATGCAGAGCTCCTGGTGAATAATAATTGTTGCCATTTGTTGCCAATGATAAAATATTAACCTCATTCTCACCAAATTAAACCCAAGCACTAATACTTTGATAAGACTGAATGGGGTTTCTGCCTCAGTTAATATGAGAGAGAAGTTTGTAAATTGGGAGATCTTGTTCTTTCTTAGCATAAATGCTTCTCTTTGGTAACCGGTTCTATTTTCAAAACTTCTTATATGTTGCCTTTCATGCAATAACTTGAATGTTTCTGCTTGGAAATGCTCTTTTCCCTTCTGGGTGCATCCATCAGAGTGTAACCTCCTTATGGGTAGAAACTGGGCCTAGCTCATTCCCCAACTCTTATTCCCCCACTGCATCTCCAGGGCCTGGCAGAAACTCTGCAATGTAATATTTACACAAATATTTATAGAATGAAATCATGAATGGAAAATACCAGCATACATTTATATGTTTATAAATAAGGATCAAACCTGAAACTTCACGCTCAGGGCTGTTTAAGGCTGTTTAAACTTCAGGCTCGTAACAAAGAGCTACTTTACGTTCCTCCTAAGTCTACAGAACACTGGTAGGGAGTGGGAAGAGACAAGGAAGGGGCTGGAAATTTTACCAAAGAACAAAGAATAAAGAATTAAGGCAAGCAATCCGTGAAGAAAAGTGTCAAAAGCTTTACATCCATTTTATCATATACTGTTTTTAAGGCTTTTTCACCCTACAGTTTTCAGTAAATCAGTATCACAACAAGTGAAACACTGGGAAAATATATGAAGCAAATGCTAATCCCCTTCCCCCACCCTATCCCACAACGATTGTTACTGTAACCAACAGTAACAATCTAGTTCTTCCACTCTCTCCTTGCTCACACAAATATATGCATATTCATTTGTAAAAATTTAGATATGTTTTTTTCTAACCAAAATAGAACATTTCTTCCATTAATCAGTACTTTGCCTTTTTCTCTTAATAGTATTTCATGAGTATTTCTTGTCATACCAAATCCATTTTTCCTTTATTTATCCATATACCCAGACAACAGAAAAAGATGAAAAGCCCTACTATTTGTTTCATGAATTTAGCAGTAAAGGTTTTCTTTTTTGCCAATACATTGTCAATTTTTTAAATATTCCATGTGTATAAAAAGTTGTATATTCTCTTTGCAAGGGCTGTGAAGTTCTGTATATAGAAGATTCTATATATATCATGTTAGATTGTTTTTTGTATTATCCACATTCTCTCCTTTTTTTATTTGATTCTGGAAAAAGTGTAGCAAAATTTCCCACATTAAAATTGTATTTCAAGACCTCCCACATTGTGATTATATTTCATCAAGCTCTTCTAGCACAACTAATAGTTTATGTTTTGTATATTCAGCTGCTATACTGTCAGGTCCTAACACAGCTCATGACAGATCTTTTTCATGAGCATTGCCTGCCAATTATCAAAACTCAATTTCCTTTCTACCCTCAATAAGTTTAACACTAAATTTCAGTTTCTTTGATAGTAATATTTGTACTTGTACATTATTTTTGTTTGTGCTTTTCTAGAATGTCTTTGTCCATGTCAATTTTTTTCAGCAACAAAATTTGAAGTATAGTTTACATACAATAAAATTCACCCTTCTGACAGTATAAAACTTGAAGAGCTTTGACAAATATACACAGTTGTAACTATCACCACAATCAAACATAGAACATTTCCTTCACCTAAAATACTCCATCTCCCTTAAAGTCAGTCCCCTCTCCTGATCCTCAGTCCCTGGCAGCCACTGATCAGTTATCTGGATGAAATCAGAAAGTACATCACCTTTGTGTCTGGCTTCTGTCACTTAGCATAATACCTTTGATGTTCATCTATGTAGTTGCATGAATAAACATTCTCTTTTCGTGCCGAGTAGTACATTTCATTGTATAGATATACAACAATTTGTTGATCACTCATGAATTCATAGTTATTTGTGTTGTTTCCACTTCAGGGCTATTATAAAGCTGCTATTAAAATTTATGTACAATTACTTGCATAAATATACACTTCCATTTCTCTTGGGTTATACATAGGAGTGGAATAGTGATTGTGGATAAAGCTTCTAAGAACATTTTCATGCAAGTGTTTGTGCGCCCATATGTTTTCAATTCCTTTGGAAGTGAAATTGCTGAGCCATTTGATAAAAGGATATTTAACTTTGTAAGAAACTACCAGTCTTCTCACGTGGCTATAGCACCTTACATTCCCAGAAGTCTCTGAGAATTCCAGTTGCTCCACATCCTTGCTAGCACTAACTGTTGTCACTCTTTTTAACTCTTCTCTAAGTGGGCCAATCAGAGGGTATGTCTCCTGGAGGACATGTATTGCTTGTGCAGATGATCCTTGAGAATAAGCCTATTCCCATGACAACCAGCCTATTAACCAAAATGGAGTACAAGAAGATGCATTACCATCACAGTCATCATTAGCTGCCTGTACTCAAGGGTGTTCTGCCCCAGGATCAAGAGTCCAAGTACAGGAATAAGTGTCATCAGTGCCGTGTTTACATTTGCCTACCATATGCACAAAACCTCCCAAATTGGCCTTTTTTCTCTGAGTGCCTGCTCTTCTGCTATTTGGTTGAAGACTGTAGACTAAGGAGACTACAGGAGGAATCATCAGTGCCGTGTTTACATTTGCCTACCATATGCACAAAACCTCCCAAATTGGCCTTTTTTATCTGAGTGCCTGCTCTTCTGCTATTTGGTTGAAGACTGTAGACTAAGGAGACTACAGGAGGACTTGCATAAGCCATTCTTTAATTTCTCTTGATCATCAAAAAGCTATTCTGTAATACAAATTTAAAAGAAAAAGAATGGTAAAACCAACTACAGAGGACTCACTGCTTCTTTTGCTTTGTGTACTTACATGCCTGTCTTGAGCTGAGGACCCTGATAATATATTAAGGTTTACTTACATATCTGAAAGCACTACTTTTTCTTCTTAAATTTGATTTTGTCAAATGTTTGGGTAGCTTAACAAAGTCAAATGGATTTTTAATTCAGGATCACAGACTCCTTAATATGTTAATATTAACTATGAACATACAGGAAACAGGTTTAATACGTAGTTTTTTGTGACCATGGGAAATTTTTCCTTCAGATCAGCTATTAATGGGCCGGCCCGGTGGCGCACTGGATAGTGCGCCGCTTGGGAAGCGCGGCGGCGCT
>NW_007734933.1:17887-28210 GCF_000696425.1 Galeopterus variegatus
TTAGCTGCCTGTACTCAAGGGTGTTCTGCCCCAGGATCAAGAGTCCAAGTACAGGAATAAGTGTCATCAGTGCCGTGTTTACATTTGCCTACCATATGCACAAAACCTCCCAAATTGGCCTTTTTTCTCTGAGTGCCTGCTCTTCTGCTATTTGGTTGAAGACTGTAGACTAAGGAGACTACAGGAGGACTTGCATAAGCCATTCTTTAATTTCTCTTGATCATCAAAAAGCTATTCTGTAATACAAATTTAAAAGAAAAAGAATGGTAAAACCAACTACAGAGGACTCACTGCTTCTTTTGCTTTGTGTACTTACATGCCTGTCTTGAGCTGAGGACCCTGATAATATATTAAGGTTTACTTACATATCTGAAAGCACTACTTTTTCTTCTTAAATTTGATTTTGTCAAATGTTTGGGTAGCTTAACAAAGTCAAATGGATTTTTAATTCAGGATCACAGACTCCTTAATATGTTAATATTAACTATGAACATACAGGAAACAGGTTTAATACGTAGTTTTTTGTGACCATGGGAAATTTTTCCTTCAGATCAGCTATTAATGGGCCGGCCCGGTGGCGCACTGGTAGTGCGCCACTTGGGAAGCGCGGCGGCGCTCCCGTCCGAGGGTTCGGATCCCACATACAGACCGGCTCCCGCTCACTGGCTGAGCGAGGCGCGGGAGCAACGCCGAGGCTTGCGATCCCGTTGCCGGTCCCCGGTCCGGTACGGGGGCAACACTGAGGGTTGCGATCCGTTGCCGGACACGGAAAAAAGACAAAAAAAGACAGATCAGCTATTAACATCTCGCTTGATATACAAATGATTCAGAGACCAGCATAGGAAATGCTGCTCTGGAAACTCCTTCGTTTATTAGTATCCAACCTAACATGTTATCTGGAACTGAACATACTACTTTAGATGTTTTCTAGCTATCTTAGTACAGCAGAGACTATCACTAGTCTCATTTTGTGTATCATACTTCTATTAATGTAGCCTGAGATAGAATTAGCCTATTTGGTGATGATATTACCCTCTTGGCTTTGTTTTTTTGTTCAGTTTGGTTTTGTTTTTGTTTTTTTGAGCTTTTTCATCAACTAAAATCTATCAGACCTTTTTCTCATGACCGTTAACCAGCAATCTCAATTCTATGTATTACAGAATTTATTTACTTTGAACACAAATACAAGAGTCTCTATTTATCCCTATTAATTTTCATCTTATGTGTTTTACTCTAATAAATTCTGGAAGCATTTCCTGATAGGTTTCAAAAACAGGTAGTGATATTGTGTCTCACTCTTCATCTCGATGTCTGGATGTTCAGCAGTGAGCAGAAAACAAGCAGCCGTGGCATCCCCCCACCACATCCAACCTCTATCCACCTCCATGCAGGACGTTTACCACAAGTATCCCTCCTGGCACCTTATTCCCAGCCATAGACTTTACCCTTAGAAATGCTGTCAGAGCCCACCTGTGTTCCCGCAAACTTCCAAACTTGTAGAAAAAGTGGTTCCTCATCACGAAATGAGCCGGGGAAGAAGAGGGGCAGAAATTTAATAAGGAACTCATCTCCAACTCCACCCGGTCTACCTTTATTATCTCAATCATAGTTACTTGGAAACTTCAGTGTGATTGTCTCTGACCATCCTACCTTTGAGGTAAGAGCAGCATAACTGGCTCACAAGGCAAACATTATTCCCAAGACTTCTATGCCAAGTATTGGCATAACCACTTCCCTCTGAAGGAAGCTCAAGTGTTCAGAATGTTACTATGTGTTCAGATCATACTATGTTCCAGAGACAGAGGTGGGACTGGAGTTACAATCCAACCACCAGCTCAAACTTGGCTGAATCTCATCTACAGTTCTAAGAGGACACACTACCTCAAGGACACAGTAAAAATTCAGTGACACCTAGATGTTGAAATAAAACAGAAATGCTCAACTCATTTCCCCAAAATCATATTCTTATAAAATTTTAGAGATAAAATACTGATGAAGAATATTGTAACCCCTGTTTCCACTATTCAGATCAAAAAATGAAACACTGTCAACCTATGTGACATCCCCTATGTGTTCCTCCCTGATCCATTACCCTCTCTCCTCCCCACCCCCATCCAGTCTCAGAATTGGACCTTTATATACAGCAAAAATACCATAAAGAAATGCATGGTGATATGTATGAGTCCCTAGGCAATGTAAGATATTGTTTAACATGTCTTTAAATTGTTTTCATGATATGGTGCTATGTGTATTCTGCAACTTCATTTCTTTAGTCAGCTTTATATTTGTGAGCTTTATTCATTATTCTATGATATTTTATTGGTATACCATAATTCATACATTCTTGCATTGATGAACAATTAGGTTTTCTGTTTTTGTTATTAAAAACATAGCTGCCATAACTGCTATATATCTTCTTGTGCACCTAAGAGTTTCTCTAGGGTATATACCTAGTAATGGCATTGCTTCACCAGAGAACTTTTCTAGAGATTGCCAGGTTGTATCCCAAAAAGGATTATGCCAATTTATATTTACACTAGGATTGCAGAAGATTTCCTATTGCTCTCCAGTCTCACTAATATTTGCCATTCTGATGGCTGTAAAATGATATACATGTGTAGATTGCCTTATGCCCCCCCAAAACTCACTGAAGCTTGAATTGTATCCCCCACATTTTATATATTAGAAACTTAGTCCCCACTGTGACTGTTAAGAGGGTGGGAAATCCTATTATGGTAATTGAAAGATGGGCCTTGAAGAGGTGATTGTATTGTAGGACCACGCAGTAGTGAATGGATTAAAAATGGTGGTCAGGGGTGTGGTTCTGAGGGCTTTAAAAAGAGAGTGATGGAGGACGTTAGGCTCTCAATCTTTCTCTCTCTCTGCTCTCTCTACTTCCACCATCTTGCAATGTGAGACCCCTGGGTCACTGTTGCCACCACCAGATGGACTTTGGACTTCCCAGCCTCAGAAACTAAACAATAAATTTCATGTTTCTTGATAAATTACCCAGTTCCAAGTATTTTGTTATAAGCAAAAGAAACAGACTAAACACATGTATAATTTTATTTTGTATTTTCCTGATTAGAGGTGTCAAAGCAAAAGATGAATGAACAAAGTTAATTAAGGAAGACTTTATTCAAGGCTATTGCAGTAGTGGCAAGAGACCAAAATGCAGCCTAAACTCAACTCTGCTGAAGCAAAGGGCAACAGGATCTTTAAATGCCAGAGTGAGCTACTGGCAAGTCCTGGAAGATGTTAGGATGGAGACCTATCAATGGGATGTGCCAAGGATATAGAGTTATTCCCAAACTTACAAATGTTTTTCTCCATGACTAGGTCACCTGTGTTCGCTGACTGGTGCCCACCCTCCCACAAGACTGGGAGATAGGGGTACTACCTCCCTTGATGATTACATTTCAATGGGATGGCTCCCAGGTCCTTGAGAGAGACATTCCTAGATTGCAAAACTGGAAAGGGGCTTTTTAAAAGATTTGTATCTCAAAGGGACAGAGAAAAGATTTATAATTAGAAGTTTTCTAAAGTAAATGCTCTAAAAAAAGAAAGGTCAGGGGCTAGAATAAGGAAGAAACCTGAGTAAAATTTAGTCAGGCTGAGGGGAACATTAAGGTCATCTTGGTCAGAGGTTTTGGTCATTCACTTTTCTGATTCTGAGAATTGCCTGTTCATATCTTTTTCACACTTTTTTACTGAGTTGTTAGTCTTAATGATTTGTAAGTCTTTAATATACTCTGGATACTATTGTTTTATCAGTTATATGCACTACATATCTAAGTTTGTGGCTGGTCTTTTGATTTTCATTATAGTATCATTTGTTTTTTTAAACATTCTGCAGCAGATTGGTACATTTATTATAATCAATAAACACATTGACACATCATTATCGCCTAAGTCTATAGCATTTCCACCAGGGTACACTCTTTGTATTTTACATTGAGTTTTGACAGAACTCAGGTCTCAAAACAGAGTTGTTTGTTCATGCCTTCTGGCTATTTTTTGAATCAGGTTGTTTACTTTTTGCTGACTTTTAAGAGTTCTTTGTATATTTTGGATAACAGTTCTTTATCTGATGTGTCTTTTGCAAATATTTTCTCCCAGTCTGTCTTGTGTTCTCATTCTCTTGACATTGTCCTTTTCAGAACAGAGTTTTTAATTTTAATAAAGTTTAGCTTATAAGTTATTTCTTTCATGATTTATACCTTTGATGTTGTACCTGAAGAGTCATTGCCATAGCCAAGGTCATCTGGGTTTTATCCTACTATCTTTTAGGAGTTTTATAGTTTTGGGTTTTACAGTTAGGTCTGCGATACCAAAAAAACAAAACAAAAATTAACACATTATGGTATCTTTTTGATAAAAAGCAGTTTTTAATTTGAATGTACCTAAAGTTATGCATTATTTTCCCCTCTGAATAATACTTTTGTGTTAAGAAACCCCTCTGTATTCTAAACTCATAAAGATAAACTCCTATTGTATTCTAAATTCTGCTTTTCAAATTTAGATTTTCAATTGACTGTTGTGTCTGATGTGTATACCTTTGGAATAGCATTTGTTATATAACAAGCTTCTATATATGTGCAGGTCTATTCATTGATTTATTCAATTCCATTGACCTGCCTATACCTACACCAATACTACAATGTCTTACTATAAAGCTAAAGTAAACAAATTTTGTCATTTAATAGGCCAAGTCTCCTAACTTATTTTTTCAAAATTTTCTTGCCTTCAACTTTTTAGCTAAATACTTTATTACTGGATTTAAAATATCCTGAGGAAGGAATACACTGAGGTTTATTTCACCACTTAGGGGAGCATGATTCTATCAGAAATTATTCTGATAGAGAACAGTGTATGATGTGTACAAGTAGGAATGGAGATAAGAGTTAATTAAAAGGAAAGAAATACTGAGGATCCCAATGGGCCATCCTATCCTGCCTTATTATTTTGGTAAATATGGCCCGGCAAAATAAAGCTCATCCCATCTTTTCATTCTTCAGGAACACCTGATTCTTTCTTCTCTATATTCCTATGCATATCTCCAGAAAAATTCTCTCAAAAAAAAAGTTGATTCAATACATAAAACTACAACTCAATTTCTACTCAGCAACTAAGGAAAGATCAGGGCTGATGATTACATTCCGAATCATAACTGTTTCCTTGGAAATATACTTTCCTGGGAATCTTCATTTACACATTTTTTAAATACTGAGCCTTTGAAAGGACTATTTCAATAGCTAAAATACACTGATTATTCCCTTTTCCTTCAGCGTTAGTAACATTCTACTACTACCAGTTGACTGATATTGAATAAAAAGATGCAGCAAAAAAATGTTTAGTAATGGCCACATTCTTTGTAGCATCAGCTTCTGAAATTTCATCTCTTGGCATGCAGAAGTCTGGCAGCAGAAACGTAATGAACAAATAATAGTCATTCAAAACTTCCTCCATTCCCCCTCCAAAAAAAGGCAAATTCAGCTGCTGTGCTGCAATACACTTTAAGTGACCACATAATTTCAGTATAAACATAAGATTACTGAGCAGTGTGTTTGACAGCCCTTTGGCTTTTATACATTAATATCCCTTCTCCCTGCCTTAAGTTCTACTTCCCCAAATACATTAGCACTTGTTAAAATCAAAACAATATAAATTGTGGATTACACTTTAAAGTTGCATCTACGAGCACAAGCTCAGAAGAGGTGTTCCAAATTCCACCTTCAGCATGGTGCGATTGTGAAGCCAATCTGTGGGTTCGGATCCCACATACAGACCGGTTCCCGCTCACTGGCTGAGCGAGGCGTGGGAGCAACACCGAGGGTTGCGATCCCATTGCCGGTCCCCGGTCCGGTACGGGGGCAACACTGAGGGTTGCGATCCGTTGCCGGACACGGAAAAAAGACAAAAAAGACAAAAAAAAAAAAAGAAAAATAGAAATGGTCAAAAACTCCTGCATATAGAAAGTGGGATGAGAGGATGGTGTTGGATAGAAGATTAATTTTTATTTCATACCATTCAATTTTATCAGGTACTGCATATTCATTAACAAATGTATATGTATGGTATGTATACAATTTAGTAAAAGGTATACCAAACAGTAGTTTTTTGGTTTTTGTTTTTAATCTCTAGATTGTGGAGTTATTCATGATTTTTGTTTTATTTTGTCTTTTTCCTATTTTTAATTTTTCCAACTAGTCCTGTACTACTTGTATAATATGTCATATTTTATAAATAAAATATTAAATTGCCACCAAAAATTGGATGCTAAAACTCGTTTTAAGAAGTTAATAAGAAGAGGGAACATTTAGTAAAGTTTACTATGTTATCTCCCTGCATTTCTGGCCAATGGAACTACAACTAATATGTGGACCAAACCAATGCCCTATGACCATTTACCAGAGCAGACTGCAGCATGTGAACCTAATACATGATGGCAGGGGAGGGCCAAAGGATGTCAGTGTTAAAAATCTATATATACAACGCATCACTTCTTAGTGGGATAAGATCACAAAATTGACAAGTTATTCCTCCCATATGAGCTCATCTGTGTGAAAACAGTACTCTCAAGAAAAGGTTAAGCTTTTGTGTTAGTTTTTCACAAATAAAAATACAGAGATGGCCAGATTCTCAGCACCCTGTGGACACATTTGACACTCACAATCGATTTATCTCTGTTCTCCAGATTACCCACAATGGTGTTTTTCATATAGGAGGCACTAAATATCTCATTAAACTAGAAGAAATAAACAAAAAAAGGAGTCAGTGAAGGGAAATGAGGGTTTCTCACGTCCATGCTGTATGGTTTCATTCTCTAGCCATGGAATCTAAGTAGACTTGCTCCTTTAGCAATGATCATCTTTCTCATTTTCTACGAGAAAAGATTCCACCATAAATATGTTCAAAAAAATCTAGCTCAGTCCAAAGTTCAAATGTGACTAACTCAACTGCTAGGAATTGTCTTGGCATTTCTTTGGCACTCGTAGTGTCTTACACTAGGTGCCATGTAGAAAATATGCTTTAATTAAAATATACTAGATGCTCTGTATTTCTTTAAGGAAGGTAAATACAAAATAAATAAGATATAGAAGATGACTTGTGTTTCCTTAAATTCTGTTTGAGAAAACCGGAGAAACACATAAAACTTGAGAAAATTAAGCCCCAGCAAAATAACACATAAAAATGAACATATTATAAACAACTTAAGTGTCAAGAGTACACTGATGGACAGAGGCATTAGCTAAATTCTGTGTCTAAGAGGCTACCTGCAAAAAGAAAGTTAGTAGAGTATTCTTGTTATAACCTCTTGGAAGCAAAGTGAAAGGTGTTATAAATAATAATCTAGTGAGACCATTATATTTAGCTCCCAAGGATCCCCTTCAGAAACTCTATACCAACCATAAAGGAAGCTGGGGCTGCTAAGAAAGTTTGATGCTAAAAACCTCAGAAGTCCTCTCTGGAGGACCCGACTCTTGGCTACCATCAGCCCTGACCCCAGAGATCTTCTGGGACGATTCTGTACTAGCAGAATCACAATCCATCTAATGGATAAAGGGGGACAGTATCAGAGAACTAACATTAATTAAATGTCTGTTTGTAACAGATCCTTTCACTTATATTGTTTACTTTAATCTTTAAGGCAACCTTGCAAGAAAGGCTCATTTACACATGAGGAATCAGAGTTTCAGGTTCACTTCCAAAACGTGTTCAATGACACACATGTAGAAAGGAACTAGGAATCTACAGCCCAGTCCCTTCTCCACCACACACACTGCTGAGTAGACATGAAGAATGCTTCATCCCTAGGGAACTCTACCTTCACTGTAAGTGGCCATGATCCTTTGAGCGTAGGCAAGAAACTAGGAACCCACCCAGCATAAAAAAGATGGAACTTAGCAGGAGAACTTTGTGGAAGCAAAAGTTGGCTCCCTTACACTGGAGCATATGAAGGTGTCAAGCTACTTAACTTTCCAGAGCTCCCTTTCCTCATCTATAAAATGAAGGAGTTGGATTTGATAATCCCTAAGTGCCCTCACAGATCAACTCTAGGTTGGCCCTCTTTGACTAAGTTTAAACTGTGATAAATCTTCAGCATAAGTGGAAGAATGTTTTTCAAGACATTCATCCTTTCTATTTAGTGTTTGTCTACTGACAGAACTGATTCTGAAACACATGGCAAACATCATGCAGCCCAAAGTATGAGTGGCAGAAGGTCAAAACTGTCAGCCGCAGAAGGCAGCGCTAAGACTTCATTTAATTTGAAAAGAAAACTGCAAAACACATAAGATGCCTTATTATGTAAACAATCTGTTGTACAATGAAGTTCGTCAAATATTAGTAAATATGCAGATTTCCCCTTTGGCCTACCACCTGTTTAGCATTTATTCTAGAATAACCCATAGTCCTCAATTGTTTCACATTTCCCTCCACAGCTACAGATTTTGTTAGAGGTTATCCTCCAAGGCCTACACAGCTACATGTTTCAAATACTAAGTTAATAGGAAATTCTCTTCTACTGTGTGAGAAACAGGGTGAGCAGTCCTTAGAATTTAAAGTTCCTGTATTGAATTTCTAGCCATCCAGGGACATCTTATTTAAGTGGAGGCCCACCATGAGAGCTGGCAGGTATGAGAGCTGAAGAGATTTGAGTGAGGGCAATTACGGTGATGGACACATGGGCTGAGGACTAGGATGCCACCCTCCAGCAAATACAGTCCATTCTTTTCTCGTTCTTCAGTGGCTGTGGCTTATGGGGAGCTATAAGCAGAGACCAGAAAGATGAGGTGATGGAAAATGGTGTGGTGCAGTGCAGTGGGTGCAAGCAGGACCAGCATGGAAACCAGGGGACCTGGGCTGCAGCCCAAGTTTGTGATCTTGGCAAAGTCACTTAATCTCTCAAGGTCTCAATTCTCTCATTTATAGATAAAGTATTGAGCTTTTGCTCTCTAAAATCTAA
The DNA here is from genome assembly GCF_000696425.1 of Galeopterus variegatus. NCBI lineage: Eukaryota > Metazoa > Chordata > Mammalia > Dermoptera > Cynocephalidae > Galeopterus > Galeopterus variegatus. Next base: position 26,856 of record NW_007734933.1, read on the forward strand.
AATTCTATAAACCATAAGGGATGAAAAAATGTTAAGCAAGGCTCTGTCCTTGGTCCTGCCTTGGTCACCACTTTAAGTAGTGGATGAAGGTTCAGATGGCACAGCAATTTAATTTGCAGATGACATGGCTGGAAGCAGAATCCAGATGCAAAAAATCTCCCTTGTTTTGCTGAGAGCATGGGCCAAAACCAATAGCAAGAAATCTAGCAGTAATGTGTGTAGTTTTCTCTATTTAGAGGGAAAAAAAGAAAAGAAAAAAAATGTACAGTTGTCATGTTGAAAGAAAAAATAGAGACATGAGAAATTTTGGCTGGAACCTTCACGTAAACCAAAAGCATAATCCAGCTGCTGAAAAAATTGATGTGACCTGGGCTGCATTAATAAAATTGTGATGTCCAGATGAAGAAAGGAAATGGTTCCAATGTACCTTCTGCTGGTCAGACCACATATTGTGCTCTCTCCTGGGTGCCACATTTTTAGAGAATAACAACTAGAGACCATGCAAAGAATAAATCTGGTATAATCAGGAAATCTAGAAGACATCATTTAGAGATCATTTCAGAGAAAAAAAATGTATTTTCCTGAAGAAGAGAAGACATATCTGAAGTGCTCTGGAGTCGAAGATGAATTCAAGCAGATCTGTGCTGTTGCAAAGGGCAGAACCAGGGCCAGTGGAAAGATGTTACATAGAGGCCAGTTTCAATTTGAAGACAGAAAACACATGCTCACAATTTGGGCTCTCTTACAAAGGAATGGACTGCTTTTCAAAGTTTCCTTGCAAAGTATTCAGAGTATGGAAGGAAAGCCTGTCGAGAATGTTGTAAAGGAATTCCTGAATGGCTACAGCATTTGAATTCAATAATTTCTGAAATCTTTTTCCACATTACAATTATGTGACACAACATAAAAGGAAGAGAAAACCTGATTTTTAGTATCAACTCCACCACTATAATGACAGAACATTAGTTGGGAGGGAGTCCAGTTCTCATCTTGTGAGTGTGCCACAGCCTACTCATCAGTCCATACAAAGCCTCCTGCTTCTCTCCCACCCCCAGTCAAAATATAACTACTGTAGTGTGTTAAGACTTGCTGCCAGACTGCTTTCCAGTATGACCCCTCCTGGCTTCACTACCACCTGCCTTGCACAAGGGTTCCTAAGTACCTACACCATCATCGACACTAGGCAATACACAACTCTAACATTTGCCAACATAATAGGTAAAAAGTAGTATATTGCTGTCGTTGTGACTTGCATGTACTACCAATGACTTGGAGTCTCCTTCACAGTATGATCACTTTTTTTTTTCCTTTTTGTCTTTTTTTGTGTCCAGCAACGGATCGCAACCCTCAGTGTC
>NW_007734933.1:28898-30540 GCF_000696425.1 Galeopterus variegatus
GGGAGCGCCGCCGCACTCCCAAGCGGTGCACTGTAGCAGTGCGCCACCGGGCCGGCCCCAGTATGATCACTTTCTAAACCTACAGTACAATGTATTTTCCTTATGGTCAGCACCACCCAGCACTCATAAACCAGGCTTGCTGACTCCATGCTCAGTGTTTCACACACCAGATGATTTGTTGTAGAATAATAGAGGGAGAAGCTTGACTAACAGTTGATTCTCCTCTCTTCCTCCCTACGCCAGTCCTTCTCCGTGCACAGGTAAACTTTTTGATTATGTCAGCATCTGTTCTCACAGGCCGGTGCTCTCCATCTGAAACCCACTTTTAAGACAGAGACCTCAATCAGCAGTGTTTTGACACCTCTGACACATAAATCAGAGACTCTAAAGACTGACTTCATTAGAAACGGGCAGCCATAATTTCATTTTCTTATAAGACAACTCAAACCTTGATAACTTGCCTATTAAGCCAGAAAAATGCTCCTTTACAATTCTTTCCTAAAAGGAAAGATTTGGTTCTTTTTAAAACCATTTCTTAGATTATCTCTAAAAAGACTATTTCAGTAGTCAGTGCCTAACCCTTTGTTCTCCCTCCTTAGTGCATTTTCTCACTTAATTATCACTTACCTTGCTTACTTCTTGACACTTCAAGAGCCCCCTGATAGTATGCATGCATTAATCAGACCCTCCTTAAATACTTTGTGATGGCAAGGTCTCTACAGGTCAATTTGATCCAGGTCATATGAAAATCTATGATGTGCCTCAAGCTACTTGCTGAAGGATAGGATTTATTTTATTATTTCAAGTGAAGGCACAGAAGCAGCTTCAAATTCTGAAGACTCCATGTAGCATCCCAAAGGTATGTTGGACTCACAAAATTTCACAGCTGGAAATTTAACAGAATTCAAATCCATTAAAAGAGAAAGATACTGAGGCCCAGAGAGGTTATACAACTTATTCAAGCTCTCAGAACATATAGTGTTAAACTAGAACCCTGGCATGCAAGGTACTAGTCTACCTGCTGTTTCATATTAGAAAGAAAGATTCCTTTAAAAAGTTGTTACTCAGGAAGGCCTGCTCAACTCCAGGCCAGCTGTCCCCAGGCAACCTGTCATTTGACAAGAGTGGCTGCTAAATCAGGACTCCAGTTTGCACCAAATCCCCAGGGGACCCTGCAGTTCTGGGGTCTTCAGGGTTGGTGTCAGGCTGGCCTGAAGGCCCTTGAACAGCACAGCGAGTCCATTGCAATGCTGCACTATTGGAAACTCTCCCAACCAGAAATCATTTATGAAGCTTCCCCAGATATTTTAACCAAATAAATCAAATACCTAATATTGCCAGGCCAGTTCCAGTTTTTAAGAGATTAATTATACAGAACAAATCTCAGCTATGTTCTACTTCAAACCCAAGAAGATCCTTCCTATAACTAAGTGGCAGGTACCGTAACAGGGTGAAGTGGGCCACCTGCTCAGGTTTGCTGCACTGTATACTGATGCAACCTGACTGTAAGCCTGTGAAAGAAACAGGTCACTTTGAGGCACAGAGCATCAAAAACAAAAAACAATGGAACCTCTGAAATGATTTCAGATGCTAATAGAAGATTAGCTCTTATTCCAGCTGAATCAATTTTTTTTTTTTTTTT
>NW_007734933.1:31845-33377 GCF_000696425.1 Galeopterus variegatus
ATCCTGCTGCTTAAAAGGATTGACTTGAAAAAGGAAGAAATCGCCCTCAAACCATAGTCCTCAGGGTGTCGTAAGACACTAAGTGGCTGAAGATTAATGATTATCCATCCCAGGATAAACGCCTGGCTACTGGCCCCTTAGGAAAACCTGCCGCTCTGAAAAGCCACCCAAAGAAGAAAGACATGCACAGCACTGCTTTAACTACAACCAGCAGGGCAAATACCAACATCTACCTTGATCAAACAGGGATTCAAAGAGCAATCACTTATACCAGGATGACGACCTGAAACACTGAAATGTTTCTGATGAGCTAGAAGATAAACACAACGCTTCCAAGTATAGGAGAAGCTGCAATACATTTCTAAGTCCAGTGCTAAGACTAAACAGTGAATTTCTACACGGACATCTGGTGCTATCATTGGGAAAGAAAATGACACAATGAATCTCCTGCAGCCCTTCAGCAAGATCAAAGGCCAAGTGAGCAGGAGAGTTCGGATTCTACAAAGAAACTCTTGGGCGCACTTTTTACTGTTGCTTTGAATCAGTCACTGGGGAAAATTTATTTTTTTTTTNCCTAGAGAAAAGAAAAGGGCTTCCTCTGGACCAGCGCTGCTTAAAAATCATAATATTTACAAACAGATACTGATTGAGTAGGTCTGGAGTGGGGCCTGGACTGTACATTTTTAATAAGCCTCTGGATGATGCTGATTGTGCTAGCTCTTAGGGGGTTTTTTTGTTTTTTTGTTTTTGTTTTTGTTTTTTTTGGTGGCTGACTGGTACGGGGATCTGAACCTGTGACCTATGTGATATTGGCACCACATTCTAACCAAGTGAGCTAACTGGCCAGCCCCCTCAGACACACTTTACACAGTAAGGCTCTGTCTGTGGGCTTCTGTGAAGGGAATCTGTTTAAGGAAATCAAAGAATAGAAGGCACGACTTTAACCTGCTCCTCAGGTGCTATGGTACAGCGTTGTTCCAATAGCCACAGCCATACGGCTTCAACATGAAGCACCCTTTTGTCACCATGACCTGAAAATCAAAATGTCGTTCTAACAAGACCATCATCAAAGCAGGCTGCCTGAGATTATGTGGTGGCACACAACTCATCACCTGGCCCACTTACTCATTTCCTTCCTCTCCTCCATGAGTCCCCAGACAAATCCTATAATCCTAAATCTGATGTGTGAGCTCGGTTTGCTGGACTTGTAAAAAAAAGCCACCGTAAAATATGGGCTTAATGAAAAAGACATAAAACCTTTGATTTTTGAAGGAAGATTGCCAGGGATAGCCAAGGATCGAGACCAAAGCTGGCAAAACTGACAGAGCAATACTGAGTTAAAGGCCAAAGAAAGGCCTTCTGTGGGTAAGTCTCCTAAAGTTGTACACAAAGTGCCAAAGTGTTGTCCTTTTGGAGGCTACAAAGGAGAAATATTCTGTAAGTCATATTTAAAACAGCATCTCCAAACTGAATCCTGCTGCTTAAAAGGATTGACTTGAAAAAGGAAGAAATCGCCCTCAAACCATAGTCCT
>NW_007734933.1:35017-35604 GCF_000696425.1 Galeopterus variegatus
TTTTTTTTTTAAATCAAAAACAAGGAAAAATAATAAAATCTCAGAGCTTCATAGATCTGTATCCACCGTGGCAACACAGGAGAAAGCCTGAACAAAATATAGAAACTAGACAAATTCTTGACCTTTGCCTTCTCTCACTGAAGGTGATGTGGCTGTCAGGATAACAAATATTGATTGCTGGAAAACAGAAAGCTTAAGAGAGCTATTGAAATGGTAGGATATCAAAGGGTCAACCAGTATCTGCAGAAGCAATGGAAGCACTCCCAGCAGAGATACTGCCTGATGCTTTTTCAGGACGTCCAATGAAAGAAGGGATAGAGTTCATGTTTGAAGCCTGCTACTTTCATAATAGTCTTACTCAAACTGCAGCTTGATTCAGGAAAGGAAACAAGTTAATTTCTTTTCCTACTTCTATTAATATGACACAGGGTGATTTTAAGAAAGTAAAAGGTTATCCAAAGGAAATTAACTATTTGGAACAGCTCAGACACTAACGATGGACATCCAAGAGAACTGTGAAATTCTTCTAACACACACTCTTGAAGCAGCCAGAGTTCACGCAAAACTAGGACATACTGAACTGTGTG
>NW_007734933.1:37296-37950 GCF_000696425.1 Galeopterus variegatus
GGCCGCACCACGCTCAGCCAGTGAGCTCTGTGAGCGCACCGGTCATCCCTATATAGGATCCAAACCCGTGGTGGGAGAGCTGCTGCACTCCCAGCGCCGCACTCTCCTGAGTGCGCCATGGGCTCGACCCTCCATGAATTTTTTCAAGTACCCTCTTTTTTGATGTTCATCTCTAGACATAGGATTCAGCTTCCTTTCAGTTATTTTTTTTTTAACTTCATGACATTTATGGCTTCCCATATTTTTAATGTATAGTTTATATAGCAAAATCTTTGACAGCTGTTCTATGCTATGTTTGGGGCCAATTCTCCTGAATGGCTCACAGTTGAAAAGGGGATAGCAGCCATGTATGTAAACTACCCAGAATAAAGTAACTCACCGCCTAAATACTCTAAATACTAGTAGCTCTTCAATCTTCCTAATTGTATTGAAATTTATCATGTATATTAATTTTAATTACATAATTATAAATGATTAGATGAACTCATTTCCACCCCCCAAAGTTGCTCTTAGTGATATTTTCCTTGTTGTAATAGAAGCTGCTTGAGGCTAAGAATCCTGATTGATTCTCCAGATTTGATCCTGTATCATTGCTTTGTTGACTGCATTATTTTTTCATCATGCTTACATACAACATCATGCTGGTGCATTCTG
>NW_007734933.1:39120-50217 GCF_000696425.1 Galeopterus variegatus
AATTTATCATGTATATTAATTTTAATTACATAATTATAAATGATTAGATGAACTCATTTCCCCCCCCAAGGTTGCTCTTAGTGATATTTTCCTTGTTGTAATAGAAGCTGCTTGAGGCTAAGAATCCTGATTGATTCTCCAGATTTGATCCTGTATCATTACTTTGTTGACTGCATTATTTTTTCATCATGCTTACATACAACATCATGCTGGTGCATTCTGAAGCCTGGTGCATTCTGAAATAACTTCCATCTTGCAAGATTCCCAGTACCCTTGTAAGTCAATAAATCAGCTTAAAATATTCAGATGCAAACAAGGTAGAAGAGAACAAACTTGCTCTGAGAAACTATGTTTCAATGACATTTACCTCCAGAAGCGTAATTCTATTCATTTCTTGCTCCTGTTAGCACCATAAGGACAAGGAACACAGGGGTCTTGTTTATTTTTATATTCTCAGTGCCTCATACTATTTTGACACATAGTAGATATTAACATATACTTCTTGTGTGTAAAGTTAAACCTTTCATAACCCCCAGGAAAATACAACTAGAAGGAATTCAAGTCTCCTCCATCTTATGGATCTGATGATCGGTGTCTCCAGGTGTCTCCTCCATCTTATGGATCTGATGATCAGTGTCTCCAGGTGTTATTAGGCCATTCAGATGTTCTAAATCAAGGTGTCAGCAGGACCTGTACTCCCTCTGAAGGCTCCTGTGATTCACGTTCATACAAGAATAAATTGTGTACCAGCTTTCCATTTTAGCTCTTACAATTTGTACAAAAATTTGTAGAGGATTCTTAAAGCAAAGGTACTTCACAGGGCCTGGTTTTCCAAAGCCTTGCAAGTTTCAAATATTGACCTTGCAGAGGACTGGAAATTTTCCTCAGGCTATAAAGTCTCTGGTGTAGGATAAAGATTTGTGGCACAGCAAGGTTGCTGGCTCAAGGACAGACTAGTTACTGATTGAAATGTAAAGATACTAGAAAATTGTGGAGGGAGAAGAAATGTTTGCTAAGATCAAGCTTTTGTTGATAGGGCCACTTATTGCCTTACTGGAATGTCATCTGGCTTGTTTCACTGAAAGCTACCAGCCTATATTGTTAAACTATAACCCCACCTATGTTCTCTTCCTTTAACTTCCTGGTCTGGAAAATAAATGAGGGAAGTGAAGCCCAATTCAGGGTTAATTTTCCCAAGGAAGGGATGCCTCTCACTGGACGGTTCCAGGGAAGTTAACCCCTTCAGGGCTTCTCACTGCTAAGAGACGGGCTTTGAGTAATCCTTTGAGGCTCCATCACCCAGGGGAAGTGGGGTGACAAATCTGTGGGGGGCAAAGCAACAAAAATTACATAACAACTTTTGAGTTTTCAAGGAGCATATACGAATCAATTTTTAAAATACTTACAGACACCTGCTATATCCAGAGTATGTGTGGCTTATTAAGCAAGGATATCTCTTCCTGAGTTTGAGATACATCAATGATTGAATAGATAAGTCAGTATGTGCTTAGAAATACAGCAACACAGCAAAAGGCATTATACATATATGTGTGTGTATATATATGTGTGTAGTGTATATATATGTATATATGTATAACTGGTTCTTTTCTAATGACTCCTAGGAAGGCAAGTGATCTGATCTTGAATATACCTCCCTCCAAAAAGGTTCTCTGAAAACTATATCCCCCATCCTCATCCTTTAAACCATTTCTTCCTCTGCTGGTTTGGGACCTTTGCAGGAGCGTAAATGGCTCTCTTCGTGTCAGGCCTGCTTATTTTTTGATACAAATTCAAAATAAGATATATTTTCCACTATGCAAGGAAAAGATCAGTCAAAAGGGTCTCTCTAAAACCCCTGTAATCTCTATCCAAAACAATACTGGGTAACAATTGAGTATCATTCACACCCTCAGCCCTCTGTGGTGAAATTTATTCCCTTTTTCAAAAGTCAAGCAGCTTTGGATTCCTGACAGAAAGAGCAGAAACAAGAAAAATTTCTCCCATTCCAGCGTTCAAGGGCTCGACTTAGTGCCGACTTGAGAGTGGATAGGTGTTCTGATTTCTTTTGATTACTTATCCTAGGGCAAAAAATGTGCATGGAGGCAACAGCTCATTTTAGGTTTTGTTTTCTCATGCAAGGCACTGAGAGGCATTCCCCCTGCTTTTTTTTTTTTTTTTTTTTTTTAGAAACACTAATAACAAGCACACAATTTTTTATATATCTATTTTAATTGACATTGTAATTGTACATGTATACGGAGTACAATCTGATATTTTGATACATAGATATGTTGTATAGTAATTGAGCTAACATAGTCAGTGTATCCATCACCTCATACATTTATTTCTTTTTGCCTAGAACATTCAAAAGCCTGTCCTCTAGTATGAAAAATATCTGAGCAGAGAGAAAATCATTTAAAAATATGGCAGAGCACAACATCTTCTGGTTCCTTTCCCTTAAAGAAAGGAATATACATTTTCTTCTGACATGGCTTGTTTAGAGCATTGTCATCCACACTTTAGGATGACAATAGCTCTAATTTTCCAAAGAGAAGGAAGAATTCTCAGCGGCCAAGTCCCAAGGACTGTCAGCCCCACATCAAGACCGCCCAAGTTTTCTGAAACATCTGAACTAACTTTCCGTCCTATATGCTTGTAGTATCACACTGGAGAGCTGATATTGTCTACACCTACTTGTTCGTAAGACATGTACACCTTGAGGGAGGGTGAGTATCTTACTCTTTTTCATAGCTCCAGTGCCTGGCACTTGATTGTCTTATATTAGCTGAATGAACAAATGTTCTAATAAACTCATCTCTAAATCTCTACACCGTATAGAAAGTCAGAGTCCTGAACAGGTTTTCAGTGAATAGACAACTTTATTCGTGTCTTGCAGACTGTTGCTGTCTTCAGTGTCAAAGGGATACCCTTCCACTGTGGAATACCTCATTCTTCCCTGGATTTTTTCTTCCTACTTCTGACCTGTACCTTTTTGCAACTGACCCATCAAATCGAACTGGATTGTGGAAGGCCATTCCCGTCACCTGTACTATATGTCAAACTCATTTCCTGACTGTAAGAATGTCTTATAAACTCTCCTATTTAGCCTTTCCTTAGAATTCTGGGTGGCAGCTCAAGTTACATCAAATATTTCCAAAAGTTCATGGACAAACATAATTAAAAGATAATACAAATCTTTCCACAAACTTTTTGAAGTATCCTTGTATATATCAAGCACCTAGTAGAACAGTAAGTATTGTGAAACCTTTAAAATGCGATTGTTGTACCCAAAGTGTTTATATCTAGTTAACTTTTTGAAAACTTGAGTGGCAATGAAAGATTTCAATCAGATATTAAGAAAATAGCTCTTCAGAACACAATTTTTGCCTAAAAACCTTGTCTTTCCCCTCTTGACTACAGTCCTTTAGTGCACACAAATGCATCTGCCACTATACCTAGCACCCAGAAGGCTCATCCTGGGGTGATTTAGTGGAGTGGAAAAAGCCCAAACTATGTAGGAACAAACTAGAGTTGGAACCCCTGGTCTGCCCCCACTAAGTCTGTGACTTTGACAAGTCAATTTTTCTCAGCATTCTCATCTGTTAAAAATGGCAGGATAATGTTCACCATGTAAAATTATTGAGAGACAAATAAACTAACATTCTTATGTAACCAACACAAGATTTTTATAACTATTCATTTCCTTCACACTGATATTTGTTTACTCGTGCCATTGAGTCTGCATCTTCATAATTTGTCCACTACATGTTTTGATTCTGTTTTCCACTACATGCTATATCCATTAAGAAAGGAAACCACCTCTTAAAATCTTCAAAGTGCCTATGGCCAACTCCATCCACACACCCCTCCTTCAGAAAAAAAGAAAAAAAGGATAAAAGATTTCTTCTAATGTTGCTAGGGCCAATGATAAACCCAGAACTTCAGAGAACAAAGTTCATATTCATAACTGTAGATAAAGTTGAAAAATGAGCCACCAGTATGTCTTTACTTCTAGTAAACAAGTTTTTCTCTGCCTAAGAACCCTATTTTCATCCCATTTTCATTTGTATTGCTAAGCAACATCATGTACCCCCAATTCTATTTCTGGTCCTGCCTTTATAGTCACAGACACCTACCAAGTTGCATCCCACATGCTGGAGTATTTTTAGGCTTCATTTGTGAGCAGTCATATGCGCTATCAAGTATCTCAAGTCACAATGATGATGTTTTGTACTTGTACAGAACTCATCTTCACTGACAAACATACCATGAACTTTTTTCTCACTAATTTTATGGCTCCTGAGCTACTCCACGAGGCTGCCTCTGACGATCTCACTGAAGGGAGATGGCTCGCCTAAGGACACACACTACAGGAGGGAGACGCTCGGAGCAAAGGCCAGTGCCAAGTTTCCCACCCCCCCATGCAGCTCTGACTCATCTGACAAGTGACGGGCCTCAATTTACCCATCTGTAAAATGCAGAGATTTGGCTCAATTGTCCCTATACTCTATGCATCTACGATGTATATCATGTTTAACGCTTCATAGCCCATGAGAAATTTTCTTGCTTCCTGAAGACTCATTGCCTCCTTGCACCAGTTAATTTTGAAAATGGAAGCAAATGGAAATTATTTGTCCTACGCTTTCTAAAAACTGACGAACATAAATAGGAAGCCAGGGAAATGACAGTATTTAGAAGAGTACATGAAAAAGACAAGGTAGATAATTAAAGAAGGTATTCTTGACTCAAAACTTTTATGTTACCCTTCATCCCCATCTTCCGAGGTAACCTTCCCAGGTATCTTCCAAGAAAGCATTTTAGAAGAAGCTGCCCACCAATGATCAATAATTATAGTACCAGAGGCTTAGAGAATCATGGGATTTTAAAATCAAAAGAGACCTTAGAGACCAACAGATAACAAGCAATAACCAAAGGAACATTTAGGGGAGGACAGCCATTATTGATTCAGGATTTGGGTGAGTGTAAGGAATGTGACCTGGAGGCAACACCAAAAGATTACTTACTATGTGGTCAGAACTATGAAGGAGAGCTCTGGTTAGAGCTGGAAAATGGAAGAATAGCAAGAGTCTGAAATGTCCATGCATCTGTAACTTTCCTAGTTTGTATATAGGTTATCATATTTATATATATCTTGTCTTGTTCCATAAAAAGGCTTAAGGCAGTTTACAAAGAGTCATACAATATCGCAAGTTTAAATAAATAACAAGAAAAAAATAAGGCAGAGGAAATGTAAAGATAGGAAGTGTATTGTTTTAACTCAGATTCTTTAGTACTGCAGGGAAACACATATTTATACATTTTAAATAGATGAACTGCAATGCTGTGTCAGGAAGCATGCTGCTTGCTCAGCACAGTGCCTGGCACATAAGTATTCAAATTATGCTAATTACTATTCATGACATTATTATTTGTTTTTATTAGGCCAATGTTAGTTTTCTTCCCTGACTCCCAAAATAAGAGGTTAAACTTGTCCCTATGGAAAACTGCCTTCCCTGTTCAACCCAAAACCTTCTTCCCACTTCCTTTTTGTCCCAATATGCCCTTCTCACTTTACAAAATGATAAACAGAAACATAATGAGGCTTCAGGGTCTTGGAGCCAGAATCTGCGCTGCTGGCAATATAACCAGCTCTTAACAAAACTGTGAAATTGGCAACATTTCTCATCTTTTTTCCTGGCATCCTTTTTCTTTTCTCCTGCATTTTGTAACCCCATCTATGGGATCCCTTAAACTTTGTTCTATACCACTAGGATAAAAGACATCCTTGACCCTGAAGTATAAATAGCTCACACGAGTTTAAAGTCCTGTGACAGCGACATTCTCAAATGGAGCAAAGCCTCAAAATAAAGGGATTAAGTCCTAAACTGAAAATTCAGTTTTTCCATGAGTGAAGGGGTATGGGAGGGTTTTTGTTGTTGGTGGTGGTGGTTTTTTTTGAGAGGGAGAAAGAGGTAGAAAGGTATATTTTTCATCGATTATAGCACAAAAAGTACCAAAATGAAAGTATAACCAAATATAACTGGGGCCACAAGTTGCATGACTTCATAAAAAGAAGATTGTTTCCCACAGTTAAGAAATGAAAATAAATTTAAATCTGCCTGCCAAGTACTTGTTTCAGATGTGAAAATAAAGACCCTACACTTATTTATTAGACAAGAATATCTTCCAGAGTTACCTTATACTGTCAAGGGCAAGAAATCTAACCTGAGTAACTTAGGGACCATTTCATATTATGGTGTTAACTACCTACAAAACATACAGTAATAATCTTTTAAATGTTCTGTGCGTTCTCACTCTCCTCTTGATGGCAATGCTTCCCCCAAAATTCTCTTACTCAATCACAAATAAAAAAATATTGCTAAAACATTGACTCCCAGGCCTCCTTTGCCTTCTAGGAGTCTTTGTTTTTTCTCCAGCTCCAAATTTCTTGCTTAACCACAGGTTTCTAGCTGTTCTACCCATCAGCATGATTAACATAATAATAAAAAGCCAGTAGCCCAGCAGGCAGACAGTGAAACTTCCTTTTGAAAAGTTGGTAAGGAAGAGGCAGAGAGAAGAGAATATCTGGCTGCTGGTCCAAAGGTAAATCGACACTGCCATTGAAGAGAGGAAAAAAGAAGAAGGGAACAGGATTTCCCAGAACCAGGACCAAACAAGCTATCTTACTGACTGGGAGGGAAAGTGTGATAATATTACTAAGGCCTCAATTCCACTTTTAAAAAATGAACACCAATGACAAGTAGTTGGAAGGTGCACGCAGGCATGCTCTTTAGGGGAGGAGCATGTAGGGCTACACTTGAGCCCATTTTTCAGGTAGTGTAGAGCCCAGCACATCTCTACGAGCCCATAGTCCCAAAATCTGCACCCGGGCTGTTAAGTGTCCTGAGTAGACTATCTCTGCACATCCTGGGAACACTTATTCCAGGATCTATTTCCAAAGACAAGTTTGACAGCAAGGCTCATCTTGCCACATAGACCCTTTGGTGCCCACTGCCTCCCCACTCTGGATTCATTCTATAGTTTTGCATCTGTACTTTGTTCCCACAGCCACCATGGATAATTATGGTAGCCTTCAGCTAAGGGCTTGTTTCAGATGTGAAAATAAAGACCCTACCTTTATTTATTAGACAAGAATATATTCCAATTACCTCCCACTATCAAGAGTGAGTGATCTAATTTCTGAGTATCTTGGGGACCATTTCACATTATTATAATACATAGCTGTAGCTCAATTCTTCTAGACTTATATGCCTGAGAATTTTACCAAAAATAGTATTAGTTGCCATGCCATTTAGCCATGGGTATTCATAATTTCTACTTTCCTTTTCCTACATTTTTCTTTTACTTTCTCACATTATGTTTTTGATACCACAGGCCACATAAAGAAATTATTATCTTTATTATAGTAAAAACAACTCCTTGCTAACTTCACCCAAACATGCTATAACATAAAACTGCAGGAATTATAAGACATTCAATAACCACTAACATTGAAACTAAAGAGCCTCCAGGATATAGATCAATACCTCTGTAGTTCAATAGCTATTTCTACCCATAAAGTCATGTCACTATCAACCAGCATTGGCTCTCACTTCCAGATATGACAGAAATAAGAAAGATCTTCACTCCTGTGGTAAATAGATGAACCCAGATAAAATAAAATTATATTTATTTATAGGGCTACAATGAGCAATAGGAGCAAAGAAATGCTGAGGAGCTGAATTCAAGAAAAGATGTATTCCTAAGGGAGCAGAGAGAGAATAGTAGCAGCTTTCATACCTGAAGAAGGCATCTGGTCAAGGTAGGAAAATCAGGAGAGCAAGCCTACTGTACCTGGGTGAATTTGCAGGGATGAATAGAGCACTGTATGGCAGTATGAACTGGCAGTGTAGATTGTGTAAGAAAATAATCTAAGTGATTCGTTTTCAGAAATAATTCAGGCCCAGCCCGAAAGTTGTCTGACTGGTCCAACCCATTGGGGGGGGGGGGGCTGAATAGATAAAGTTCTCCTTGACTTCAGAATGAGTGACCAACCTTTAATTGTTGACTTTGAATGGATAAAGTTCTCCTTGAGATGTTAAAGAGTTAATAGCCCTTTATCGTTCTCTTCATTTCCTAATGTTTTTCCTTTCACAGGGTTTTGGGTGGGTCTTTTTCCAAGGGCTTGTCCTGAGCCCTCAGACAAAGGAATTTCTTACAAGGGAGTAAAAAATCAGGGTAATCTTAGACATCATCCGGGAAGACTGTGCCCCCCGACCAATGAGGAGGCGGGGACAGTGACTTGCACACTAGGAAATAAATTGCTTGCTACAGCCCTTTTCCGTGTGCCTGCCCATCAGACACCTACCTGAACTTTGCAAAGCCATAATTAAAGTGTCACTTCGCTGTACCTTGTGTCTCCATGTCCATCCTTTGGCCTTGGACAGGTGAGGGCATTTCTCACAGATTGGAATCTGAAAGAGCCCAGAATGAAAAACAGATAATTTGACCAAATAACTCTCTCCACCCAGGACACAGCAGTGAATGAAGGGCTACAAAGCAGAGATAAATTGTATAATCCTATACATTTTTGTGGAGCCTGGATTCTAGACTTTGCTAGATTTGAATATAAAGGAAGACCAACAACACCTGGTATTACAGTCTTAATTTCTTCCCAATTCAGCTGATAACCACATCAAAGAGGCAGTGGTGGTGCAGGAAGTTGGGGTTTTGTTTAAGCAGAGATGAACTCAATCTAGTTAAAGTTGCTACAGACTCCAGCTCAAAAGGACTATAGGAAGAATCTAAATGATTAGCCCTTCACCCTAACCACTTCATGGAAAAAGGTCTTCACTCTCTAGAAACAAAATTTAAAAATCATCATTTGATCTCCACTGTTATACTATACACAATATCCAGTGTATAATAAAAAGTTATGAGGCATGAAAAAAAGTAGGAAAACGTGACCCATAATCAAGGGAAAGCACAGTCAGTAAAAACTGACCCATAGATGACTGTCACTGGAATTAGCAGCCAAGGGTGTGTTGAATTATATAACAAGTGTATGTTTAATGTTTTATGAAAGACACTACCAAAGTGTCTTCCAAAGCAGCTGTACTGTTTTGAATTCCCACCAGCAATGGACAAAAGCTCTAAGACCTCCAATTGCTTCGCATCCTCTTGGCATTTGGTGTTTTAATTTTAACCACTATAATGGATACGTAGTAGCATCCTATTGTGGTTTTAATAGCAAGTTCCTGATGACTAGTGACGTCAGGCATCACTTAATGTGTTTATTTGCCATCTATAGCTCTTTATTGTTCAAATCTTTTGGAATTGTTACTAGGTTATTTGCTTTCTTATTGAGTTGTGTAAATTCTATATGTATCCTGGATACATATACTTGGTCAGATAAATGTTCTGTTAATTTTTTTCTTGTAGTCTGTGGCTTATGTTTCATTTATTCTGTGCATTTCAAAGAACAGAAATGTTTAATTTTGATGGACTCCAATTCATAATTTTTGTTTATGGCTTATGCTTTTGGTGTGTTTGCTAAGAAATCTTTACCTAACTCAAGAGCTCAAATTTTTCTGTTTTTAAGAAGCTTTACATTTTTAGGTTTTACATTTAGATGTGCAGTATACTTAATGTTAATTTCGTATATTATGTAAGGTATGGGTCAGGTTCACTTTTTTACATATGGATGTCCAACTATTCTTGCACTGTTTGTAGAGAAGACTATCATCTCCCCCCTGAGTAACCTTGTCACCTTTGTCAAAAATCAGTTTACCATATTTGTGTGGGCCTATTTTTGGATTCTCTGTTCTGCTTCATTGACCTGTATGTATATCTTTTCACCAATACCACATATCTTGATTTCTGCAAATATTAATACAATATATAATGGATATAAAACAGAGAGAGTCAAATATCTAACAACAATAGCACTAAGGATGGGAATTTGGGGTCATAGAATCATACTTTTATAAAACTTTCACACTGTGATTTGAAGGTTTACTATGATAAATTAATGAAGTATACTGTAGACTCTAGAGCCACCACTTCAAGACATAGCTTTTAAAAACAGTCAATAGAAAAGTAAAATACAATACTAAAAAATCTCAAATTACCCAGGAGATGAAAAGGGAGATCTTTTTTATTTGCTCTATATCTGAATTCCCAAAAAAACTACTATACATCAAAGGATGCTCTACATATCCAGAATATTTGTTCAACATCCACTAAGTATTTATTGATTATCTAGTATTCTAGGCACTGTGCTAGGCACTAGGTAAAATAGCGATGAATAAAATAGGCTGGGGCCTTACCCATGGAGTTCAGAGTTCAATGGTCAGACATTAAAAACACACAAATGAATATATATAACTTCAAATTCTGAAACATACTACTAAAAAAAAAAATCACTGTAAAACTAATAAAGAATAGGGGTAGTGGATGTAGTAGATAATATCAGTTTCCATATCAAATACTGCCAGTTCTCTTNTTCTCTTTCCAAGCCTATGGAAGAATTCCCTTCTCTCTTAAAAGTACGTGTAACCAGTGCTTTGGCCAACAAAATTAGGCAGAAATGATGCACGAGTTCTAGGCAGAGCATTTAAGAACCAGTTCACAATTTTCCATGTGCTCTTCCCCTGCCTCAGCAACAAGAAGCCTCATGATTAAATGACAACATCATAAAATGGGAAAGTCCTTCAGACTCAATCCCTGAGTGATAGATGATGCCAATTTATGCTGGATATGTAATGTAAAAAGTAATCCTTTGTTGTTTTAAGCTACTGATAGTTCAGGGTATTACTGCAGAAAGTTCTAGACTAACTTGACTGGTACAGGGAGTACAGAAGGTCTTTTAAGCCAAGACCCAAAAGATAAATAGGACATGGATGAAAAGTGAGGGAAAAGTGTTCACAGCAGAGAAAACAGCACATCCGCAAGCTTTGAAGCAGCAAAGACATTGATTCATTTTAGGAATGGAAAGAAAGCCAGGAGGACCTGCTATAGTAAGCGATGGGGGAAGGGGGGAGAGGTGTTCAGGGGCCAGATTGTTCAAGATACTAGAGACTACTTTAATATTTTGGA
>NW_007734933.1:50847-54462 GCF_000696425.1 Galeopterus variegatus
AAATAGGACATGGATGAAAAGTGAGGGAAAAGTGTTCACAGCAGAGAAAACAGCACATCCGAAAGCTTTGAAGCAGCAAAGACACTGATTCATTTTAGGAATGGAAAGAAAGCCAGGAGGACCTGCTATAGTAAGCGATGGGGGAAGTGGGGAGAGGTGTTCAGGGGCCAGATTGTTCAAGATACTAGAGACTACTTTAATATTTTGGATTTTGTTCTAAATGCAATAGAATGCACTTGAAAGATTTTATCTGGTGGATAGATGTTTATATTTCAATTAGATCCTTCTGAATGGATTAGAATTGGAGGAGAAAGAGTTGAAGCAAAAGGACCCACTTGGAGACTATTTTTGTAGTTAACTGGAAATCTACAGGCTTGCAGAAGGTAGTCACAATGGAAACAGAACAGGGTGGATTTTGGACCTGGGATTGGCAATCGTGATAATGGAAAGAATGCAAAGAAGAAAAGTGATGGAGAGCTGGGTATCGTGAATGACTGTCAAATGACTGGCTCCCATAGCACAATGGTTGGTGGGAAAGGTGGGTGACCAGCGCAGAGGACTGGTAGAAGACAGAGCTCTCTTTTGAACATGGTATATTTGTGAGACTTATGAGACACCCAAGAAGTTCAAATGGAAAATTTAACATATAAATCTAAAATTAAGAATGATATAGTTTAGAAATAAATTTCGGGGGCCGGCCCGGTGGTGCACTGGGTAGAGTGCGGCGCTTGGGAGTGCGGCGGCGCTCCCACCGAGGGTTCGGATCCCATATAGAGACCGGTCCGCTCACTGGTTGAGCATGGTGCGGGCGCGACACCAAGGGTTGCAATCCCATTACCAGTCACGAAAAAAGACAAAAAGGGAAAAAAAAAAAAAAAAGAAAGAAAGAAATTTCGGAATCATACATGTTTTTAGTCTTGGAAATAGATGGCCTTAGACAGAAGGTGAGATTTTTAAAAAAGAATGCCAACGAATGCAACATTTGGAGGTTTTTAGTGGAAGAGAAACTAGCAAGTAAGATTAAGAAGTAGCCAGAGAGGTAGGGGGAAAACCAGGAGAGAGAAGAATCAGAATACAATAGGACAATATTTCAAGAAGGAAGAAGAGCTTAGAAATTCTAAGATATCTAGGATAAAAACTCGAAATTGTTCATTAAGCATAACAAAGGTCATGTCTGACTTTAGCAAGAGAAGTTAGAGTGTTAACAGTGAGACCCAGACTGGACTGACTTGAAGAGTGGCCGAAGATGAAAAAGATATCAATAACTCTATTAGAGACCTAAATTATAAAGCATAGAGACAAAGGCCAGTTTACTGGGGAATGACATGGCTTCAAAGTAAGGTTTTCGTTTTGTTTTTAATGGGAGACACAAGACCATGTTCAAATGCTAAGGAGATGTATCCTGAAGAGCACAACTTATCCTTCCCTTTTACACCCCCAGCAATATCCCCACGTAATCACAGATCTAATAATTTACCACGTCCTGTTGCTTCCATTCCTAAATGGTGTATTTAATCCATTCCTCTTTCTCCATTCCATTCTCTTCATTAAAGCCTTCATGTCCCTTAACTGAGCTTTTATTACAGCATCTATCCCCACAGGTAGCCAAACTGCAAGTGGCACAGTCCTCCAGAACAATGAGTTAGCCCAAGTCTTCTGACCCCCAACTGTAAGGAATTAGGGTCCAACTACAAAGTTAAAAGGAAGAGTCCACCTAACACCTCCCTCACTTATAACAACAACTACAAGTATGCGCGTTTCCCAAATCCATCCTCAGTTTTGATAATTCACAAGAACACTCATAGAACTCACTGAAACCTATTATACTCATGATTACATTTATTACAGGGAAAGGATTCAAATTAGAACCAAAGAAAGACACGTAGGGCAAAGTCTGAGAGTCGAATGCAAAGCTTCAACTGTCCTCAGGATGAGTCACCCCCATAGCATCTGTGTGTGACAATATTCATGGAACATAGCCAATCCAGAGAGCTCACTTGAGCTTCGGTGTCTAGTTTTTGTTAGGACTTTATTATATAGGCATGATTAATTGTCCACATGATGTTAACTTAATCTCCAGCCTCCCTCCCAAGAGGTCAGGATGATATCACATGATCTGACGGGCCTTCCATGAACAACAAAAACACTCATAACTCAGAAAATCCAAGGGCTTAGATATAACCTGTAATCAGGAACCAGGAAAAGGCCAGAACTCTCTTTGGGCGAAATTCTTTATTACATATATGATATTTAGTTTTATGTGTCAACTTAACCCAGTTTATGGTACTTTGTTAGGCAGCCCTAGAAAATTAACACAGGTGATAAGGCCAATGGTTGAAGGCCTTTCACTTCTACCAGACCCCTGCCCTCACCCCTACAGTTCTTGAGAAGCAATCTGAGAGACATTCACTGTTCCCGATTCTTCAATACCTTCCAGTAATAAACACATAATCCATGTCATTTGCTATATGACTTTGCAGGTGCCTCCTATTAGCATAAATGGCGAATACTTCCTCTCATTGATGAGCTTGACCATAAACTTGCTTCAACCAGTGAGATGGTATAGAAGCGACAGTGTGCCAGTGTCAAGCTGAGTCCTTAAGGAGACCTGGGAAAATTTCCTTCTTTGCTTCAGCTTCTGCCCTCCACCATGAAAAAAAAGACCTCAGATAGCCACTGGTTCCAGAATAAAAAGACACATGGAACAGACCTGAATTCAAATCATTGCCAAGAATCAAGACTAATCAATCCAAGCCATGCCCAGGAAAGCCATAAAAAGACCTACAAACCCATGAGTGAGAAATACATACTTATTTTGGAAAAAAGCAGTAAGCTTTGGGGGGTTGTAATTAGGCATTATTATCAAAAGCTAATTAATATATTCACATAATTTTTATTTCTGGTTTAGGCTTCTGCTCCATGTTCATATGTGGTTTCCTGCACTCTAAGCTGATTCAGGTAAGCTAAAAATCTCAAAAATTCCTACTTATTTTTTTCTAAAGTCCTAAAGAAACTCAGCTTTGAATAACTCTAGTGAAGGCTGTTAGTAAAAGACTCTTTTCACCACAAAGAGAACAAGAAAGACAGCTGATCATTTTAACCGTTCCACTCAAGGAAATTACACATATACTTGTACACTCAACAAAATTGGATTTTTTTTCCCTCATTACATCTATTGTCTTTGCCCACAGCCTACAATACTGCCAGCCAAGGAGAAACCACATGACAGCGGCAGTTGAGAACAAGAATTACACATCAAGTTATTCCCCAGGTACTAACCAGAAAGAATAAGGCACAGGATGGTAATTTCTGATTGACAGAGAAAGTTCTCAGTCGATATCTTAGCATTGCTGGAACACAGAAATAATCATGCAGATCTGAATGCCCTTTTTATAACCTCTCTAGCAGCAGAGTCAGCCAAGGTGACTTGAAAGAACAGGTGCCACTCTTGGCAGAAACTCAAAGAGGAAGACTGCAGGATGAACTTCATTTATCAGCAACACTGAAGTCAATCCAGTTCAATTCTACCTCCACAGGGCATTACACACACGTTTTCTGCAGGAATATTAAAAGCAGGAAACACTCACAGGTCTTGTCTTTTCAAGAACATGTTTT
>NW_007734933.1:55918-56472 GCF_000696425.1 Galeopterus variegatus
TCTGCAGGAATATTAAAAGCAGGAAACACTCACAGGTCTTGTCTTTTCAAGAACATGTTTTTATTCCTCACGACAGAAATTGGGAAGCAAAAATTTCCTCCAAACAACCGTCAGCACATAGTTACTCAAAGCTAGAGTAAAAACAAAACCAGTTCAGAGTAAGGGCCAGAGAGCAAGAACATTCTGATAATTAAACAGAACATAGTATTTCCACAGGAGAGTTTGCACCTGCACCAAAAGGGAGGGCTAGAGATCAGAGAAATGAAAGAGTAAAGTCTGAGTATTTATTCCCCTGGATTCCTTCACGCAGGTTAATTTCAGGCTGATGACATCCCTCCGTCCAACGTCACAGTTCCTGCCAGGCAGCTCTTTACACGACTCTCCTTCAGGCTCTGGTAATAGTCCCTCCCCTCCTATCTTCAAACCCAGGGGTGGGAACCTCCAGATGACACTCATCTGAGGTTTGGTGCATCCCTTGTGGTTTCTTAACAAATTGACCACACATTTTTAAATAATCCATGTAAAAATCTCAAATTCTCATCAGCTATTGCTGC
>NW_007734933.1:56915-58371 GCF_000696425.1 Galeopterus variegatus
AAAAAATGGTCAATAATAGAGACACTGACAATATTTCATAGACATCCATAAATAATTAGTGATAAAATCCTTGTATATGCATGACTGAACATAAAGCAGTAAACAGACAGACAAAGCATCTGTCCTAATGTACCTTATATTCTAGGGAAAGAAACAATGTCAGATAATGAAAGTACTAGAAAGAAATAAAGTAGAGTAAGGGGACAGAAAGGATTGGGGAGGACTATATAGGTAAACTGGTCAGCTCTGCAAACATTTGAACAGAGACCTAAGTGAAATGAGGAAGTGAGTTGGTAATTATAGAAGAAGAGTGCTCAAGGCAAAAAGAAGAGGAGTGGTCCCAAGCCTAAAGGGCAATATAATCATATTTACATTTTTTAAAAAATCACTCCCATTAAAATGTTTGCTCTATGAAAGATCCTGTTAAAAAAATGAAAAGACAATATACAGACTAGGTGAAAATATTTGCAAACCACATATCCAACAAAGAACTCACATCCAATATATGAAGAGCCTTTAAAACAGAATATTAAAAAACAAAACAATGCAATTACAAAATGGGCAAAAGACAAAAAGACATTTCACTGGAAAGGTTATACAAATGGCACATAAGCACATAAAAGGACTCCATTACTAAACATTAGGGAAATGCAAATTAAGACCATGATGAGACATCACTATACACGTACTAGAATGATGAAAATTTCCAGAACAAAAAAGTGACACCATCAAATGCTGGTGAGGAGGTACGTAAACTGAATTCTTCATACATTGCTGCTGGGATTATGGTTCAACCACTAAATGGTCAACCACTCTGAGAAACAGTTTAGCAGCTTCTCTAAAAACTAAACATACACATACCATGCAACCTAGCAATTGAGCTGTTGGGCATTTACCTCAGAAATAAAATTTTATGTCCACACAAAACCTGTACATGAATATTTCATAGCAGTTTTACTTGTAATAGTCAAAAGCCAGGGCAAAAAAAAATGTTCCTCAATAGGTTAGTAAACAACCTGTACTACATCCACACTGTTCAGCAATAAAAACAAATCAGGACCAGCAGATGGTAGGAAGCATTCCCAGGGACCTCAGCAGCTGCAGGAAGCCATCTGCTGCTGTCACAGACACTGCTGACACATGGGTGGTCCACCACAGCCACTCCCTTTGCAAGAGCAACTCACTGCTAGAGCAGCAGCCACCACCACTGTGCAAGCAGCCCACAGACCACTTGACTGCATTGACACAAGGACAGTCACCAGTACAACCCAGGGAAAGAGGTAAATGAGTGCAGATCTGTGATCCCATGGCCCAACTGACAGGTGGAGTTATACTGCCATATGCAGTAGCACTCCTGGGGGTGGGAAGTATGTGCCCAGCACACACAACTGCCTTGATCTGAGGATAGACACAGGTGGGTCCTCCCAAGAATGCAGAAATCCGGGATATCCAAATA
>NW_007734933.1:58426-59203 GCF_000696425.1 Galeopterus variegatus
AAGAAGGAACCTCTGCCTATAGGAAACAGAAACCCCACCCAGGGTCACCCATTCGAACTGAGGAGCTCTAACATACCCCAATATGCCCACCAGGGTCATGGGATGCTAGCTGGGGTGCCAATAAGCTCTCCCAGAGTCATCCAACCCAGCCAAGGAATGACAGGGAATCCAGGCACTTTTTGCAAGAATTTGAGAGCTTGCCCACATCCCCAACAAATGAACACCGTGTCACTAACCTCAGCAAGGAATCGCTAAGTACATATACCAGTGCATATGCCATGGAGGCATTCACATGCAACTCAAACACCAAATATGGCCAGAGTACCTACACAGAGAATATACTACTGTGTTTACCAGGAACCAATACTAAAACATCCTACTCAATGGTCAATATAAATCTCATCTACAGGAGAAAGTCTCTCTCCTTGAAGTCTACTCCAGAATAATAGAAGCAGCAACTGCTCTACCAGGTGAACAGACATCAGTGTAGAGATAGTAGAAATACAAATACCAAGAAAATATGCACCAAAGGAGTACAATAATTCTCAAGTACCAGACCACATAGAATAGGAAACCCTTGAAATGACTGAAAAGAAATTCCAAGCAGTTATCTTAAGGAATCTCAATGAGATACAAGAAGACACAGATGACACAATGAAATGTGAAAAAGTATCCAGAACATAAAGGAGGAAGTTTACAAAGAGATTAATACCTTCAAAAAGAATGTAGCAGAACTCCTGGAACTGAAGGATTCATTCAACAAAATAAAAAACACAA
>NW_007734933.1:59764-61519 GCF_000696425.1 Galeopterus variegatus
ATTGGATAAAATAGACTCTAGACCAAAAACCATAGAAAGAGACAAGGAAGGCCACTATATGATAAAGGGATCTACCCAGCAAGAAGACATATCAAATATATATGCACCCAACACTGGAGCACCCAGATATATAAAGCAAGCACTATTAGACCTAAAGAAAGATATTGACTTCCATATGATAATAGTTGGTGACCTGAGCACACCTCTCTCAGCACTGGACAGATCATCTAGGAAACAAATCAGAGAAACAGAGGATTTAAACTGCACTTTAGACCAATTGGACCTGGCCGATATCTACAGAACATTTCATCCAACAACTACATTCTTCTCATCAGCATATAGAACATTCTTGAGGACAGACCACATGTCAGGTCAAAAAACAAGTCTCAACAAATTTTTAAAATTTGAATGAAACGAAGTCCACCAGAGGTAGAAGAGAGAGAGAAGGAGGGAGAGGTAGTGAGAAATTGGTAAAGAGCCACAAAAATGATTGTACTGTGTAATGTAGTAATTATCCTGATGTGAGCATCACATATTGCACACAGATATTGATATTCAATGCCATATCCCACAGATGTGTACAATCATTTCAATTTTTAAAAAGTTTGAAAAAAAATTGAAATCATTTCAAGAATTTCTTCAGACCACAACAGATTAAAATTAGAAACCAGTTATAAGGAAAACTCTGGAAACTATACAAACACATAGAAATTAAACAACATGCTCCTTAAACAGGAAATCAAAAAATTTTTTCACACTAATGACAATAAAGACACATCATACCAAAACCTGTGGGATACTACAAAAAGCAGNTCATTCAACAAAATAAAAAACACAACCAAGAGCTTAAGCAGGTTAGACCAAGCAGAAGAAAAAATTTCTGATCTTGAAGAGAGTCTTTTTTTTTAAATAACCCAGGCAGACCAAAAGAAGAATTTTTAAAAATAAAAAAAATCTGAGAGAGGAAGCAGACCTTAGTGCACAAGCATTCAATGGGTGTTGTGGAAGTGGCAAAGAAAGGAAAAGTAATTGATACCTATTCAATGAAATAATAGTGGAAAACTTCCCAGGTGTAGGAAGAGACACGAACCTTCAGATCCAGGAGACTCAAAGATCCCCAAACAGATTCAATCCAAAAATATCCTCACTGAGACACATTATAGTCAAACTGGCACAAACCTAAAGACAAAGAGAAAGTCTTAAAAACAGCACTAGAAAAGCATCAAGTTACCTATAAGGGAGTCCCCATCAGAGCAACAACAGACTTCAAGAGAAACAAGCCAGAAGAGAATGGGATGATATATTCAAAATGCTTAAAAAAAAAAAAAAACAGTCAAGAATACTAAACCTTTAGGATAGAGAAAGAAAATATATCTTAGCAACTAAAAAAACCAACGAACACCCAAAACAAACAATAAAAGGGAAAGGAACAAAAGATATTTAAAACATTCAAACAATAAAATCAATAAAATGCCAGGAGTAAGACAATACCTTCCAATAACAACCCTAAATGTAAAGATTAAACTCCCCACTCAAAAGATAGACTGATTGGATTAAAAAGCTAGAACCAACTACATATGCTGTCTACAACAGACTCACCTTACCGGTAAAGACACTCATAGACTAATAGTGAAGGAATGGAAAAAGATATACCACATGAATGGAAACCAAAAATAAGCAGTAGCTGTTCTTATATTGGATAAAATAGACTCTAGACCAAAAACCATAGAAAGAGACAAGGAAGGCCACTATATG
>NW_007734933.1:62255-65487 GCF_000696425.1 Galeopterus variegatus
AAATGGGGAAAAGCTGGAAACTTTTTCCTTAAGAACAGGAACAAGACAAGGATGCCCACTCTCACCACTCCTATTTAACATAGTATTAGAAGTACTAGCCAGAGCAATCAGGAAAAAGAAAGAAAGAAAGAGCACCCAGATTGGGAAAGACAAAGTAAAAATATACCTATTTGTCAATGACATGATCTTATATAGAGAAAAACCTAAACACTCTACAAAAAATCTCTTAGAGTTGAGAAATGATTTCAGTAAAGTTGCAGGACACAAACCAACATGTAAAAATCAGTAGTATTTTTATATTTCAATAGTGAACTAGCAGAAAAAGAAATCAAGAAAGCCCATTTACAAAGTCGCCAGAAAAATAAAATACCTAGGAATCAATTTAACCAAGGAGGTGAAAGATCTCTACAATGAGAACTATAAATCTCTTCTGAAAGACATTAATGAGAACTCAAAAAGATGGAAAGATACTCCATGCTTAGATTGGAAGAATTAACATTGCAAAAATGTCCATACTACCCAAAGTGATCTACAAATTCAATGCAATCCCCAACAAAATATCAATGACATTTTTCACAGAAACAGAAAAACCAATCCTAACATTCATATGGAACAAAAGACCCCAAGTAACCAAAGCAATCCTGAGGGAAAACAAGTAATGCTGGAGGCACTACATTACCTGACTTCAAATTATACTACAAAGATATAGTAACCAAAACAGCATGGTACTGGCATAAAAACAGACACTCAGACCAGAGGAACAGAATAGAGAACACAGATGTCACCTCACGTACTTACAGCTCACTGATATTTGACAAAAGGCAATCAATAGGAGCATACATGGGGAAAGGACTGCCTCTTCAATAAATAGTGCTTGGAAAATTGGACATCCATATGTAGAAGAATGAAACTAGACCCCTACCTCTTACCATATACCAAAAATCAACTCAAAATGGATTAAAAAGTTAAATACAAGACCTGGAACTATAAAATTCCTAAAAGAAAACATAGAGGAAACACTTCAGGATGTAGTACTGGGCAAAAACTTTATGAACAAGACCCCTAAAGCACAGGCAACAAAAGAAAAAAAGAACAAATGGGATTATGTCAAACTAAAAAGCTTCTGAACAGCAAAGGAAACAATTAACAGAGCAAAAAGACTACAGTGGGAGAAAATATTTTCAAAATATACATCTGACAAAGGACTAATATCCAGAATACACAAGGAACTCAAGCAACTTAACAGTAATAAAAACAAGTAACCCAATTTTAAAAATGGGCAAAGGAGCTGAATGGGCATTTCTCAAAGGAAGATATATGAATGGCCAACAGACACATGAAAAAATGCTCAATATCACTCAGCATACAGGAAATGCAAATCCAAGCCTCTTTGAGATACCATCTCACCCCAGTTAGGATGGCTAATATCCAAAAGACTGAGAATGACAAACGCTGGTGAGGTTATAGAGAAAAAGGAACCCTCCTTCACTGTTGGTGGGCCTGCAAAATGGTGCAGCCTTTATGGAAAATGGTATGGAGGTTCCTCAAACAATTACCCAGCTATTCCACTGCTGGGTATATGCCCAGAGGAATGGAAATCATCATGTTGTAGGGATATCTCTACTCTCATGTTTATTGCAGCGCTATTTACAATAGCCAAGAGTTGGAACCAGCCCAAATGTCCATCATCAGATGAGTGTCTAAAGAAAATGTAGTATACATCTATAAAATGGAATACTACTGTGCTATTTTAAAAAAATGAAATACTACCATTTACCATTTACAGCAACATGGACGGACTTAGAGGAAATGATATTAAGTGAAATAAGCCAGGCACAGAAAGAGAAATGCTGCATGTTCACTTATTTGTGGGAGCTAATAAAAATAAGTAAATATACACACAAATGGGGGCAGGGAAGAAGACACAGCAATCCCAACAATTCCTTGAACTTGTTAAGACAAGTGAACAGATATGATGTTGATGGGGGGGAGGGAGGGAGGAAAAGGAGGAATTGGTAAAGGGACACAAAAATCATGTATTGTATATTGATAAATTGAAATAAAAAGACAGTCTTCTTTGGCTGCTGTGAAGAGAAAACCAGAAAAAGCGGTTGCTCATAGGAGCAAGAATGGAATCAAAAGGACCAGTTAAGAAGCCTGTACAGTCATCCATGCAGGAATGCAGGTGACTTGTTACTAGAGTGGTATAAGAAGTGGTTAGATTTGGCATATGTTTTCAATATTAACCTGTAGGATTTGCCAGTGGATTGGAAGTAGGTATGAGAGGAGGAGAGGCATGATGGTAATTCCAAAGGTTTGTTTATCTAAGAAATAAGGTAAATGAAGTTTTCATTCATGCAGGCAGGAAGACAGGAGGAGAAATGGGCTATGGCTAGTGGGAATCAGTTTTAGCCATGATATGTGAGGTATCCATTAGCCATTCAAGTGGCTATGTCTGGTAAAAATTTGTATATTCATATCTGGACTTTAGGAGGAAGTTTGGGGCTAGGATATCAATTTTGAAGTCATCAGCTTACAAATGATATCTAAAACTATAAGACTATATGAGATCATTGAGATATATAGAGAAGGGGTCTGAGGACACTCAAATTTCTTTTCTAGCTTTATTGAGGTATAATTGACAAAAATTGTGTGTGCTTAAGGTGTACATATTGAGTTGATGTTTTGGTATATGTACACATTGTAAAACAATCACCACAATCAAGCTAAGTAAATATTCATCCCGTCAGTTATTTTTTGTGTGGCGAGAACACTTAAGATCTACTCTCTTAGCAAATTTCAAGTATACAATATTAACTATAGTCATCACATCATACACTAAATCCCTACAACTTACTCACCTTGTATAACTATGACATTGTACCTTTTAGCCAACATCTCCCCATTCCCCCTCCACCCAGCCCCTGATAATAAACATTCTACTTTCTGTTTCTGTAGTTTGACTACTTTAATATTGCACATAGTAAGTGACAGTATGCAGTATTGATTTTTCAGTACCTGGCTTATTTCACTTAGCATCATGTCCTCCCAATTCATTCATTTTGTAATAAATGGCAGGATTTCCTTCTTTTTTAAGGCTGAATAATATTTTCCTTACCCATTCATTCACCAATGAACATGGAGGTTGTTTCCATGTCTTGACTATTGTGAATAATGCTGCAAATAACCATGAGATTGCAGAAATACCTTAGACATACTTCCTTCATTTCCT
>NW_007734933.1:66405-72048 GCF_000696425.1 Galeopterus variegatus
AGTTGAGTAATAAGATGCTTCAAAGCACCTGGGAAGAAGGGAGAATCGGGAGAAAGAACCACAGGTGGAAAGCAGCAGAACAAGGGGAACACCTTTCCCGTCTACAAGACAAAGAGTACAAGGAGTGTGCAAGGAAATAAAAGGACGCCACTACTGACAGCAACATGGAATGACTGCCATGTGATGCTGCTCATACCAACCCTCGCAGTAGCACATCAGAGGAACTCCAAGCAGGATTGTTCAGTAGCTATATGACAGAACAAGGTGTTATGGAAATAATGCATGGAATTGATACGTTATTTGACGGGGCAGGGGGCACGAAATACCTGAAAAGGCCTCTTCCACCTCACAAGTAGTGCAGTCACCTATAGTTCCTTCCTTATAGCCATGACAAATTCATTATATGTTCACCTGTTCGGTGTATCCCACCAAGAACAAAGTCTCTCCNTGTATGCTCATATGCTGATGGGAATGATACTTTAGAGAGGAGAGATGATGCAAAAGAGAGAGAACACAATCAAGAGCAAGTGCTTACTTAAGCAGATAGGAGAGAATGGGATCCAGTGAGCTGAGGAGCTGGCTTTAGATAGGAACAGTGGATGGGGGCAGAATACAAGGTACAAATGCACACATACTGGTAGATTTTGTGCTTAGGAAGATGTGGTATTCTCTTCCAGTACTTTCATTCTCACGACAAAACAAGACCATTAACAGAGCAAGAAGAGGGAAGGGACACTGGAGAGAGAGAGAACAAGTATGTGATAATCTCTGTGGATAGGAACATAAGGGTAAATTAAAGAAAATGCAATGGGATTGTTTCAAAGCACTAAAAGCCCACATGAGGCATATTTATTTGATACATATAAATTTAATTTGAGACTAGCCAGCTGGGTTGTGGGTTGTTCTTCCATCTCCATCAGGTGTTTGAGTGCAAGTGCAATTGGGCAGGGATAAGGAGGGTCTCGAGGGAGTTGAGTATGGCTACAAAGGAATGATAGTAATGACAGAGGATGGAACCTAAGCTGAGTAAACAGGGAAGCAAGTCCCTTTGAGAGAGCTGATGAGCAGTAAAAAGTGGTAAGATCAATTGTAGGATGCTCTGGAGGGGCCATCCTAGAGAGTAAACTGGAAAATAAGAGATGATGGTCACAATAGGACACTTTAAACTGACATGACAATGAGTAGCATGGCTAAGGTGGGGTGAAGGGCAGAAGCAACGGAAGTTAGAGTTCAAAGAACTGGGAGTCCATGATGTTGGATGGATCATCCCTGTGAATGTTAAAATGCTCAAGGACAATAACAGAAGTACTGGCAAAGAGGAAATAGCAGACCGAACCAGGTGCTAAAATCAAAGCATAAGAAAAACTGACATTTATAAATCACTACAACAAGGAGTTGAGTAATAAGATGCTTCAAAGCACCTGGGAAGAAGGGAGAATCGGGAGAAAGAACCACAGGTGGAAAGCAGCAGAACAAGGGGAACACCTTTCCCGTCTACAAGACAAAGAGTACAAGGAGTGTGCAAGGAAATAAAAGGACGCCACTACTGACAGCAACATGGAATGACTAATTGTATGATGTGTGTATGATTATGATTTCTATTTTACAGTAAGCAAAGTGAGATACAGAGAGGTAAACTATTTGCCCAAGGTTTTACAGCTAGTTCAGCAGTGAAGACAGTACTCGAACCTAGTCATTCTGGCTCCAGAGTCTACAATTTCAGCCAGGACACTATGAGGGTACTTCAAAAGTTTGTGGAAAAATAGGATTAAAAAGATAATACAAGGGCTGGCCTGTGGCTCACTCGGGAGAGTGCGGTGCTGATAACACCAAGGCCACGGGTTCGGATCCTATATACAGATGGCTGGTTCGCTCACTGGCTGATTGTGGTGCTGACAACACCAAGTCAAGGGTTGAGATCCCCTTACCGGTCATCTTCTGGAAAAAAGAAAAAGAAAAAAAAGATAATACAAAATTTCGACGAACTTACTGAAGACCCTTCATATTGCCGCAAAAGCAAAACCATCTCACCAACTGTATGCTCATATGAATCATGCCCTCACAGCTCCTAGAGGTGTTGGGTCACTTCCCAGAGGAGAGATAAGAAAGCCTTTGTTGCAAGACTGGCTGAAACACTCGATTAACTTTACCCAAAGTACTATATGACCTGGAAGCAGCTGCAACTCAGGGAATAAATTTGTTCTCAGTGGAAAATTATTCTCTAGTACAATGGTTCTGAAAGTCTAATCATCATGACATTCACTTATTCAGCTGATTAAAATGCATTTTCAAGGAACCTAGCCCAAGATTCTGATTCACGGGATCTGGGATTGGGTCCAAGAATTGTTAACAAGCCTTATCACCACCACCACCACCATCAAGCAAACCTAATGGAGGCAGTTCCCAGACCACACCGTGTGAAGTGCTGCTCTAGGGAAGAGATAATCCAGGTTATGAATGAAAACAGATGGGGGTCACAGGAGATACCCAAGTTTGTATTTTCAGTAAAATGAGAAAAAATAAGAACATTGATATCTTTTAAAAGTAAAACACACACATGCATGCACACACAAATCTTAAACCATTACTAGCAAAATGGTAATAAAACATATTAGACACAGCATGAACCTGGGAGTTAGAGAACTGTCTAACTGAACCACAGACTTCCTGCTTCACTAGCTAGCACCTTGGGAAACTGAATTTCCATTTTTTTTTTTTTAATTTTTAAATGAGAAGTGGTAATTTCTACAATTATGTTACAAGATTAGACTATGTATACTTACTTATTCCCACCATAGGCCAGAGAAGTGGGCCCATACCTTTTCTTCCTGCCTGGGATGTGCATACAAGGCCAAAGCGGGAGCAGCCACCTTGTCACTATGAAATGAGCCGAGAAGGAGCCTGGGTCCCTGATGCATCATGGAGTGCCACGGGGCTGCCCATTTCTAGAGGTTTTGCTGAAAATAATAAGCACATAAAACCCCAAATTTAAACCACACTTTTTCAGGTTTCCGTTGCTCACTACTGAATGGAATCATTATCTGATACAATATGATTATGTCATTTTGATTTTTCATACTTTGGTATTTTTCCCAAATATAAAAAAGAAAGATGCCCTATGTAGAAAGAACATCTTATGTGTTTTCAACCCCAGATAACTCATGTTACTAATTCATATTATTAATTCATAATACCAAAAAACCTTGCCTATGGGTTCCATAATAGTTTTAATTTGGGGGGAAATATAGAGGATGAAAATGATTCTAGGAGGTTATAGAAAAAATGCTTAATATGTTTTCTGAAAGCAGTAGACCAATGTTTACCTCATTCTTCCATGAAATTCTGCTAATAGGCTATTTAACAAATGATTTGTGGGCACTTAGAGAAAGTAGTGATCGCTATAAAGCAGTATGAATTTATTGAGAATAAGCCCTGACAAAGTAATGGCTTTACCTAATAAATAGGCTGTGGCATTGATAAATTGTGGATGTGTTGCAGATATAATCCCTGGGTAAGACAGAAAAATAAGGATTGGCCAAAAATGTAGCTAGGTGGTTTTGTAATTGAACAACTATGTCCAAAGAGGGCTGATTAATGACTAGATGTTGAAGAAATCCAACAGCATCAATACTTTACCAACATCCTAGGAAAAGAATAAAAGATATGTTTGTCAACTTTGTAGATAAAGTACAAGGAGTAGTTTGTTATATGAAAAAAATCAAGACACTCTCTCAAAAATAGTTGATAAAATAGCCTTCCTTTTACAACTGAGAAAATAATATCCAAAACTGCATTGGGAAGCCAAGCTTGATAATAGTTCATGTAAAAAAAAAAAAAAAAGTTAATAAAACCCAGGCTAATTTAACAGATATAATGCTCCAATGGATCTATATTGTCCTGATAGACACTTTTAATAAAGATATATGTATTCATAAGCAGGTGAACCACATCTGGAGTACTGTGCAGTTTGTGTGCTGGATCTCTCTGGTTTACATCATCTAAATCCTACCTGGAACATCAAGCCCTGCCCAGACTCTGGGATCAATATTATCCTCAGTAGCCCTCTTTTTATTCTCTGTAGGTAGGTAATGCATGGGATAGTGTGGTGGGATAGACTGCAAAGAAAAAGATGTCACATTCTTAGCGCCTAGGTTTGAAAGGCTGCATTGCTTCGTTGATGAGGTTACTCTATTTACATTTATTGCAACTACTGGTTAAATATTTGGACTATTTCCTATCCTATTACTTTGCTCCCTACTTGGATTGTGTTTTCCTTATTCCATTTTTCCTTTTGTATGAGTACTTTGTTTGGACATGTGATCCCAGAGAGGAAATAGTAAGAGGGAAAAACAGAGAAGGATGGAGAACCAGAATGAGGATATGTAGAACGAGCTGCCCCGGGGGGACTGGTGGCTCCATCCTGTGAGACCCACACAGAATGCATCTCAAGACCACCTGCCCAGTGGAAGAAAGGGGAAGCAGTCATCCATTGGCTCCCACCTACCCACATCCAAAAGTTTAGCCACAACTCAGGCCTCTTACCACAGGTACTTGGTCACTGTCCTCTGCACAAATTCATCCCTGAACTTCAAGCCAGCCCCTCCCTCTGTTGTAATCCAAAATTATCAAGAACTATCTCTTCATCAAGCATCTCTGGTATATTAGTGATCAAGATTTTTTTTTTTTATTGCCTAGTCGTGTTCATCTGATTCTACTGATTTAGTACATCCTATTGATACATCCTATTGATAGGGTTGCCAGATTTAACAAATAATAGGATTCCAGGGCTGGCTCAGTTGGTTAGGGCATGATGCTGATAACACCAAGGTTCAAGATTCAATTCGTGTACCAGCCAGCCACCAAAAAAACTTAAACTAAAAGTAAAAATGGGATGTCCAGTTAAATATGAATTTCAGATAAACAATGAATTTTTAGTGTGAATATGCTGCATGTAATATTTGGAATATACCTACCTACTAAAAAAGCATAACTACCAAAAAAAAAGGAGGTAGTCATTTGTATGCTGTTTTAAGTCTAAACCACTTACAAGGTCTATTACCTATGTTTATGGCTCAACCATATAAATTCCCTTTGTCTATTACATTTTACTTTTAATCAATACTACACAGTCTCTTCACTGTCTTTAAGATAAAGCTCCAATCCTTTCTTTTTTATACAAAGCCTGTCCTAATTTGGACCCAACTTCCTCCCCCTCAGTGTCATTTCCACCCATTCACACATGCTCCTGTTTTATCAGACTATGTGGTCTCCCAAACAGATGTGACACACACTACTTATGCTGCCACTGCTCCAAGAAGCACTGCTCTCCCTAGCCTGCAGTCTCTCTGGGGTAACTCCCACATATCCCCCAAGAGTTAGCCTTTCTGCCAATTCTCTTCCCCATCCACAAATCACTCTCTTCAACTCAATTCCACCAAATCTCATGTTACCCAAAAATGTGCTTAGAGTCAGAACAATCAAATTCTGTAGCATTTGCTGAATCTATTGTTTCTGAATTTTTGCCAAAAAAAAAATTATGCTCAAGTTCTATCAGTGATATTGTATTTGCTGAGGAGAACAACTGTACTTTCCTCTTTAAATGTAACCCATACCACACTGAACTTTTTTACCACTGGCCTCATG
>NW_007734933.1:73044-74600 GCF_000696425.1 Galeopterus variegatus
AAAAAAAAAAAAACAGTATGATACTGGCATAAAGACAGACATATAGACAAATGGAACAGAATAGAGAGCCCAGAAATAAACCCACTTATATATGATCAATTGATCTTCAACAATGATGCCAAGAATACACAGTTGGGAAAAAGATAGTCTCTTCAACAAAAGGTGCTGGGAAAACTGAATATCTACATGCAAAATAAAGAAATTGGACCCTTATCTTTCACCATACACAAAAAATAACTCAAAATTGATTCAAAACTTAAATGTAAGAAATATATTTGCAAACCCTATATGTGATAAGGGATTAATACCCAAAATATAAAGGAAATCCTACAACTCAATAGCAAAAAAAAATTTTTTTAATTTTTTTTAATGGACAAAGGACTTAAACATTTCTCAAAAGATATACAATTGGCTAACAGGTATATAAAAGATGCTCAACATC
This sequence comes from Galeopterus variegatus, assembly GCF_000696425.1. NCBI lineage: Eukaryota > Metazoa > Chordata > Mammalia > Dermoptera > Cynocephalidae > Galeopterus > Galeopterus variegatus. The sequence goes on from NW_007734933.1 coordinate 73,487, forward strand.
ATTAATCATCAGGGAAAGGCCAACCAAAACCACAGTGAGATAACACCCCATACCTCTTAGGATAGCTATTTCAAAAAAAGAAACAAAAGATAACAAGTGCCAGCCAGGATGTGAAAAAATTAGAAATTTTGTATACTGCTGGTGGGAATGTATAATGGTGCAGCCATTATGGAAAACAGTATAGAGTTTCCTCAAAAAATTAAAAATAGAACTACCATATGGTTCAGCAATCACAGCATCACATATAACCAAAGGAACTGAAATCAGGATCTCGAAGAGTTATCAGCACTCCCATGTTCACTGCAGTATTATTCAGAATAACCAACATATGAAAACAACTTAAATCTTTTTTATTTTTTAAAGTGGTGCATATATACTGTATTAGTCATTTCTCCAGAGAAACAATCTACATGATATATATAGAAATATAAGAGATGAATTACTATGAGAATTGGCTCAGTCAATTATGAAGGCCAAGAAGTCCATGACATGCCATCTGCAAGCTGGAGAGCCAGTAAAGCTGGTGGTGTAATTCAGTCTTCATCTGAAGGTCTGAGAATCAGGGGAGCCAATGGTATAACTCAGACTGAGAACTAGGGTAGGGGTGGGATGCAGCCCTTGTTTAAGTCCCAGAGTCCAAAGGCCCAAGAACTAAGAGCTCCAACATTTGAGAGCACGAGAAGATAGATATCCCTGCTCAATAAGGAGAATTCATTCTCTCTTTTTTGTTCTATCTATGCGCTCAATGGATTACATGATTCCTGTTCACACTGGTGAAAGTAGATCTTCCTTAATCTACTGATTCAAATGCTAATCTCTTCTGGAAATGCCCTTACAGACACACCCAGAAATAATGTTTTTCCAGCTATCTGGGTATCCCTTAACCCGGCCAAGCTGACACACCAAATTAACCACCATACAATGGAATATTATTCAGCCTTGGAAAAAGGAAATCCTGCCATATGTGACAACGTGGATGAACCTGGAGGATACTATGCTAAGTGAAATAAGCCAGTCACAGGACAAACACTTCATGATTCCACTTAAGAGGTAACTGAAATAGTCAAACTCACAGAAACAGGGGCCAAGGGGAAAGAGGAGTTGCTGTTCAAGG
>NW_007734933.1:75746-85238 GCF_000696425.1 Galeopterus variegatus
ACAAATAAGTGAGAACATGTGATATTTCTCTTTCTGTGCCTGACTCATTTCACTTAATTCTTGAGAGAGAACTTTCAAAAGATAAACATACAAAATATAAAAGTGCAAATAACTGAATAGGAGAAAAATCATAATCATCTTGATGGGTGCAAAATAGTTTAATATTAAACATCCACTCATGAATTAAATTCCTAGGAATAGCAGGAGAATTTCTCAAATCTGATCAAGGTTATCTACAAAAAACCACTTATAGAAAATATATACGAAGAGGAAGAGAAACAATCCAAAGAAACTATTAAAAGTGAAAGCAATCTTGCATAAAAAGAAAAAAGCCAGGGCATGGAATCAAGCTAAGGATCCATCATCAGATGATAGATGGAAAATGTGACATATATACACAATGGAATACTATTCAGCCTTAAAAAAGAAGGAAATCCTGTCATTTAAAACAACATGGATGACCCTGGAGAACATTATGTTAAGTGAAATAAGCTGGGCACAGGAAAACAAATACCATATGATCTCCCATATGTGGAATCTAAAAAAGCCAAATTAATAGAAGCAGAAACTACAGTGGTGGTTACCAAGGGCTGGAACATGGTGGGGAGGGGAATCATGAGAAAATGTTGGTAAAGGATACAAAATTTCAGTTAGAAGGAATGACTTCAAGAATCTATAGTACAACAAGGTTACCACAGTTGATAACAATGTCACGTACAGTTGATAACAATGTCACGTACACTTGAAAACTGCAATCACTGAGAGTAGTTTTTAAGCATTCTCACCATAAAAAAATGTTAAGTATGTGAGGTAATGCATCTATTAACTAGTTTGATTTGGCCATTCCACAATGTATACATACACCAAATCATGTTGTACACCATAAATACAAGCATACTTCAAAAAGTTCATGGAAAAATAGAATTAAAAGATAATATGAATCTTTCCATGAACTTTTTGGAGTGCCCTCAGGTATATGATTTTTGCCAATTAAAAATAATTTTAAAAATTGAAAAAGGAACTATTAGAATAAGGATATTCAGTAAGATCACTGGATTTTTAAAAAGCCTACAAAAAAAAAAAAAAAAAACCCAGCATTTCTCTAAATTGCAATGACTATCTAGAAAACATAATAAAAAATAAGTTTTCATTTCCAATAGCAATGAAATCAAAGTACCCAGATTTTAGCATAAAGGGATGAAATTCTCTATGGGGAAAACTTTTTAAATCTAATAAAGGTCATAGAAAATGACTGATATAAATAAATGGAGATATTCCATAATATCAGGTGAGAAGAATCATTATGAAATACTATTTTATCCCTGGATTAATTAATATAATCCTAATCCAAACTCCAGCTGTACTCAAGGAACTTATTCTAAAATACATGGAAGTAAAGGTCCATGAATAACAGCCTCGAAAAGAACTAAGAAAATGATACGATGCACTACAGACATGAAGATATAATACAAACACTGACAAAACTAGTATGGCACTAGCACAAAAGCAGATGAACGGACTAAGGAATAGAGAGCTCAGAGGTAGGTTCATTTACATATGGGAACTTAGTAAGAATGGCACCACGAATCAATAGTGGAAGGATGGTTATTTAGATAAAGCTGAGAAAAAAGGCTCATTGCATTGAGAAAAATTTAAATGAATTTCCAGATACAAAAGTTGAGCTGTAAATGCAATAAAGACCTAAACATGAAAGATAAACTATGAAGTCAAAAAAGAAAATATAGAAAGATATTCTCAGACAAAGGCAAGGAAGCATTTCTTAAAATGACAGGAACACAAACCATACACCAAAAAAATAATTTGTACCAAAATTAGTATCTTGTATAAAAAGACATTGTGGAAAGAGTTAAACAGATGACAGATTTAAAAGGTCACTAGCAATGTCCAAAATCGACAAGGATCTAACATACAGAATGTCAAAGGAGCTCCTATAAATCACCAAGATATAAACTCCAATAGCAAATGAAATCAATAATTTACAGAAATGAGCAAAGTATATCAACAATTTACAGAAAAGAAACCCCAAAGGCTAATAAGCCTATGAGAAGATGGCCACACCCACAGAAATCAGAAAAATGCAAGTGAAAATATATTTTAATAGTATTGTTTTAAGACTAATAAACTGGGGGAAATTGCTGGATAATGCCAAGTGCTCCTGGTGAGTGTGTAGATTGCTCTCTAGAATGTCTGCAGCAATCTGATGGTACTTAAATAAAGTAATGATATAGTCTGGCCTCAAAATTCCACACCTGAGTATATATCAGAACTTCTCATACATGCCCATCAGAGGGCATGTATAAAGATGTTTATTGCAGTTCTGTCTGTGGGAGGATAGAGATGCAGGCAATCCAAGTGTCTTACCCCCAGCCCCTGTGGAAGTAGATAAACAATATATGATAAATAAACCACTTGTGACATGCATTAGTTAGAATTGATGAGCTAGCTGTTCCCACAACCACAAAAATAGGTCACCAAAAAACAGTGTTAACTTATGAGAAAAAAATGCTATAACAATATTATTACATATATAAGATAAAAAATGATATCTGAGATTTGCTTCAAATTAATCCACGTAGGCTGGGGATAAGTGTGGAGTTGGCAGAAGTTGTAGATAAAACAATCTAGGCCATAAGTTGATTATTGTTGAAGTTGGTAATGAGTACAAGAAAGCATATTACAATTTCTCTACGTGTATATATTTACATTTTTTAAGTACATGTATAGAAAATAATATAAATCTTACAAACACACAGAGTACACATAATGCACTAGAATGGTTGCCTGAGTCAAAGGGAGGGTTGGGAAGAGAGAGAACGAAAAACAACAATAAAAGAGGCCTTACGTGGGGCAATGATGATAACGCACCAGTTAACAAGTATGATTTATTTAACACTGGCAGCTGGGGGCCAAAAACAATACTGGCTGCTCAGAGAGCCAGGCAGGGCTATGCAAGGGCCAGCACAGACCATAAGCAACCCTGAGAGGCAAAAGCATCCACAAAAACCAAACATGAACTTTTCACTTTGGAGAAGTTTCTAGGTCTATGGCAGTAAAAGACATTTGTCATTCTATTAGTAGTCACTGCTTTTGTTTTTCAAAACAAACTAAGATGAAACTCAATGTTCCTTAACTCAAATCGATTCAATACCTTGACCTTCCCTGTAACAAGACTACATCCAAAATGTCTCCCTTGGCACATATTTCCCTATTGATTATTATGTTTAATATTTACTTATTTACAAATATTGTTTTTTTCTTTTCCCCCACCATAATTTTCAGACCGTTTGCCATCTCTTCCTATGTAACTCATCTTTTGCACATTTTAGAGCAACATACATAGCCAACTTGCATAACAATATTAGAATAAAGGGGTAGAAAGAACTAAATACAATGAAATTTTGACTATTTTTATTTCACCTTTTTCTAAAATGTCTCTTTTAATCTCTGGGCTACTCTGAGAAGTAAACTGAACAGCCATACAATCAGACTCCACCAAATTTAAAACCAACTTAAATATGGTATGCCAAGACTTTGTTTCTCCCCATATATGCAAATTGAAAGATGTAGTTAGAATACAACAATTTTTGGGTCCCCAAGCAAATATTAAAATAAAAGCATGGATCCCAAAGAGAAAGAGTGGAGGGAACGAGCAGTAGTAGAATAAATAGTTCAAGCTAGGGGTTCTCAAATGTAAGCATGTATCACAATCACTGAAGAGCTTGTTAAATCACAGACTGCTGGGGCCCCATCTCCAGAGTTTCTGACTCAATATATCTGAGTTATACGTGCTTTTTAACAAGTTCTCAGAAGGTAATGATGTTCCAGAGATAAGATTCTCATCATCCTTACCCATTTCCAGGGCTCAGACTCTTGACCACTGAGAGGAAGTTTTGCTTAAATCATTTTTCCAAACCAACAAAATATATGTTTATGTCTCTATGAGTGTAAAGTTAGGGCTCACAGACCCCTCGAGCCCGTTGTACAGACTGGGACACACACCCTTCACACGCAGGTCCACGAGCTAGGCAATAGGAAAAAGTCCTGGGAACCGTGGGTAAAAAAATTAATGGGCTTTATTCAGAACTAGGAGCAGCCCCCCTAGTGGCCTCCTGGAGTGTCCGGAGAAGCACCGTGTATCAGAGCCATTGGTCCTTTATACGTAAATCCATAACCCAGGACACCTGGGTGCACATGCATATTTACATCAAATGCTTGGCAAGATTCAACATCTGAGGGGCCCTAACCATTTTCCTATATTTTTCCAACAATGAGAAAAGGCCACTCTAACAGGATTCACCAATACCCCACTTATCAAGAAGTCATACTTCCAGAAAATTCAACCTGCCTAGTACTGCGCCAAACATTTATGATTTATTCTTTCAACAAATGTTTATTAGGGACCAGTTATGTGACCCAGCACTAACTAAGTACTGGCACAGAGGGAGAAAATGCAATTTCCACCTACGTTGTCATGCCAAGTATTACTAAGCTCCCAAAATAAAAGTCACAGCAAGGGCTCCACTAGTCCATATGGTGTCTGTGCTTTAGAAAAAGTCCCCGTTCAACAAGTGGAGCACCGAGTAGATTTTAACTCTTCCTCAACCCTTGGTTGGGCCCTTGTATACTGCACAACCTGCACAAACAAACCATTGCCCTGAGACCCTTGTGTTAAACTGAGCCCTTAGGGTTAAAAGCCATCTTATTTCTATTTAATATGCGATTCTCAGACTCAGTTATGGATTTTCAAATTCCACAACATATTTCAAGGTTTTAGAAACCTTTGCAAGACAGGGTATAGATCTCAGTACAAAGACTAGATAACCACACTGCTAGGTCACTATCATCACTGCTCCCTGCACAGCTCCTCCCTACCCTCCATCCCTAATTTTCCTCCTTCCCCACTTTCTTATAGAAAGCATACTGTGTTTAAAACTGTATGTATGTGTATTCAAATGTATGTATATGTATATAGAAATATACAGAGACTATATATAGAATCCTTTGAAAATGTATTCATCTTACCTTGAGGTTAATGCATATTAATTTCCAAGAGTTGCATTATGCTGTAAACCTTGCCCTGTCTCTGAAATTTTTCACTGAACAGTATGTTTTTAAATTCTAACCATGTAGTTGAATGTACATCTAGTTCATTGCTTCTAACTATAACAAAGTGTTCCACGAAGTGCATCTACCACATTTGACTTTATTCCCCTAGTGATAGATACTTAGGCTACCACCAATGCCCAATTTCCTCCAGCAACATTATGATAAAAATCCTGATACATGGCTTCTAGTGGGCTATTTCAGACTGAAATGTTATAAAATGAGAAGGAATGAAGAAAACAGAAGAAGATGGAGAGAACAGAAAAATTTTAAACATATGCAGAAAAGAATTATTTCTCAATGATATTAGAGGAAATGTTGCTGCCGTTGCCTGTTTATGGTAAGCAAAGAAAAAGCTACAAAAATGATTCCAAGAACCAGACAGGAAATGCTTTCTCATAGATGTGCTCCTACAACCACCCAAAACCGTTGGACAGAGAGGAGAAACTGCAATATCAGAGTGGAAGATAAGCCACTAAATTAGAAGGAATTAGTTTATAAACTTAGAGAAGTGGTCATGTTACCCCAGAGAATGTTATTTTAATATAAACTGTATAAGAAAAAAAAGCTTCATACCAGTTCTTATAAGGATACTGCCCACCTGCTTCTTTTAGTTTATATCATTCTAGAACAGCTTAGGGACGATGTCAGAGTAAAAACTGTTTTCAGTACTTTGAAAAATAGACCCTCAATCCTTGTATTCACCTACAGTTCTCAGCACTGCCTGCACTTCAGAGTCACCTATTAAATTCCAATACCAGGGCTCCATGCTGGACTACTAACATCAGAATCTCTAGAAATAAGCCCAGGATTAGTTTTTTAAAACTTTTCACATAACCCAAAAGTGCAGACAAGATTGAACACCACCAAGCTAAAATCTTTTGGTTATAAGGACTCACTTATGTTGTCAATCGGATGGTATCAGCTGCACATAACAGAAAACACTGCCTCAATTTGGCATAAACAATAAGGGAATTCATCAGCTTACCCAATCGCAAGTCTACAGTGCAGACAGGTTTCCATACAGGTGTATCCAGGACCCAGCCATGCATCTCCAAAGCTCTGTCACTTCCGCTTTGATGCCTTCAGCCTCAGGCTGTTATCCAGATGGTTTGCACCACTTCAGTGTTAGAGCAATGAAACCTTTCCCTGAAGCCCCCAACAGATATCCACTCACAGCTGGTTGGCCAGAACTGGGTTCCAAGCTGACAAAGATAACTGAATTACCACGACTGGCTGAGGCTGATGGTCCTCAAACATGAGTGTGTATTAGAACCATCTGGAGAACTTGTTAAGCCACAGATCACTGAGCCCCACCCCCAGAGTTTCTTAACATACTCCTGGAGTAGGGTCCAAGTATTTGCATACTCAGCACCCAGGTGATGTTGATGCACTTGGAGAACCACCAATTTTGGCCAATAAGGATCCACCTACTGAAAATGTAATCAGTTTTAGGGAAGGCACATGGCTATGCAAAAGAGGAGTAAACACCTGTGTTCATTTAAATAAGTCCACAAGTTCTCTAACACTCCCTCCAAAAGGTAGGACCTAATTCTCCTTCCCTTGAATGCAGGCTAGACTTACTGGTTCACATCTAACAAACAGAATAAAGAGGGTGTGATGGTGGATGACTTAAACAGCAGGTCATAAAAGACGTTGCAGCTTCCAACATGATTAAGCTCTCGCTCTAGGGGAAGCCAATGGCCACATTGTGAGGATTCTCTAAAGAGAGTCCCAGTTAGCATAGAACTGAGCCCTCCAGCCAACAGCCATGTGAGTAAGCCCTCTGGGAAGCAGAACCTTTTGCTCCCGTCAAGTCATGACTGTAGCCCTTTCTATCCTCCTGAAAGCAAACTCATGAGAGACCTTGAGCCAGAACCTCTCAACTCAGCTGCTGCTAAATTCCTGACTCGTAAAAACTACAAGATTACACACAATTTTGGTTTAGGCTACTAATTTGTTATGCAGCAATAGATAACCAATAGAATAACAAAACAAATTTAGGAAGAGGAAGGAGAGAAATCATCTTGAGCTTACTCAAAATGCAGAAGCCTGGGCTCTACCCCCTACCTATTAAATCAGAATCAACATTCAGGTTTGAGAAACGTGCTCTACATCATGACCATCAGACTTAAGCACCCACCACTTACTGCAGTATTTCCCAAACTTTAATGCACCTTATAATTACCCGGGATCTTAACAGAAATAATGCCTGGTTCCCACCCCCAACATTCTGATTTAATGTGTATGAAGTAAAATAGGCCATTAGAAGTTTTAAAGCCTCCAGGTGATTCTAATGTCCAATAAAGTCTGGAATCTACTAGTTTACAAATTTTTCTTGTGATTACATTTTGTAATGATGAATATGCTAGTTATCCTGATTTGATCATCACACATTGTAAACAGGTATTGATATTCAACTTTGTACCCACAAATATGTATAATCAATTATGTTTCAATTTTTAAAAAAAGAAAAAAGAAAAAACCAAACTTCTTTTCTTGTTATTTAACAATTAATTTTTTTTTTTAAAGATAGAGTTTGATTAACCTGTCTTATCTTTTTATACAAAGGCATTCCATGGGCCTTTATTCTATAGGCCAACTAGTCTTAATCCAATCAATTGTGGGGGAAGGGGTGAATACAGAACTGCAGGATTACATGACCCAAAACATAACCACTTCCACTCAAAAAGGCTGTAGGGAATGTAGTTCCCCTTACTGTAATACTTCTCGGTCTTGGATGCACATTAGAATAATCTGAGGAACTTTAAAAAATCTCAGTGCCTAAGCCCCACAACAATTAATTCAGAATCTCAGGGTTGGACCCAGGCAACAATAGTAGATTAATCTTCCCAGATGATTCCAATTTGCAGCCAACATTGAAAACCATTTGTAAAATTTGGGCATAGCAGTGGACATGTCTGTATAAACAGCACCCCAAAACAAATACAAATCATAATTATGTTGGTTTTGCAATCACGGTTATCATAATTAAAACCAACTAACTCAAAGGATTATAAGCATAATAAATTGTATAATGTACATAAAATATTACTAGATAATCAAATGTTATTTGCTTCCTCTTCCATGCATGAGGCATATTTTCTTTAAAAATGTAATTCCCCGGGCTGGCCCGGTGGCGCACTGGATAGTGCACCGCTTGGGAAGCACGGCGGCGCTCCCACCGAGGGTTCGGATCCCACATACAGACCGGTTCCCGCTCACTGGCTGAGCAAGGCGCAGGAGCAACGCCGAGGGTTGCGATCCCGTTGCTGGTCCCGGTCCGGTACGGGGGCAACACTGAGGGTTGCGATCCGTTGCCGGACACGGAAAAAGAAAAAAAAAAATGTAATTCCGGGTATTAACAGATTTAAACTTCCCACCAGTCCCCTGGAATAAGAGTCTTATTGTTATTCCAGCTTAACAGATGATAAAACTAAAGCTTTTTTTAAAAAGAAAGAAAGAAAGAAAGAAAGAAAGAAAGAAAGAAAGAAAGAAAGAAAGAAAGAAAGAAAGAAAGAAAGAAAGAAAAAGAAAAGAAAAGCCTAAATAATTAGAAACAAAGCTGAGATTCAAACACAGGCTGTCCAACCCACACCCCAAATTCTTAACCATTCCACACAACCACCTCTCTAGAATAGCTACCTTCTCCTTGTTCTGAAAGAAAGACCAATATCTGTGTGCATACAGGATGGAAATGATGTCTGGAAAGGGAGAGAGTAATTTCTTCAGTGATGTGGTGTGGCATATGTGCTCTGGCATCCTGGTAATTGTCCAGCTTTTCCCTCAAGCCATGTTGTCAATTGCAGCCAGCTCAGTCCTGTCTTAGAAGGTCACAGTGCAATTCTTCAAAGGTGGTAGTAGATTTCTGAAAAATCACCAAAACGTGCTTATTTTTTTCATATGCAATTCTTCCCTACATAAGCAACATAGTCTGTACTTTCATAGACTAAGGAATGTAAGAGATAAAACCTATAGGGCCGGCCCGGTGGCGCACTGGAGAGTGCGCCGTCTGGGAGCGCGGCGGCGCTCCCGCCGAGGGTTCGGATCCCATGTGGAGACCGGTTCCCACTCACTGGTTGAGCACAGTGCGGGCGCAACACCGAGGGTTGCGATCCCATTACCGGTCAGTAAAAAAGACAAAAAGGAAAGAAAAAAAAAAAAAAACCTATAAATAACCATTTCCAATTAACCTTTCTCTACCCTCCCTGTCTTTTAATTTGATCCAAGTTATCTCTCCTACAGAAGCCAATTACAATTGTCACTTGATTTTTCAGCTATATCTCTTTTCTTGTTTATACTACTTCTGCTATCTTGTCCTAGTTAATTCCTGCAAGCTCCCTTGATAAATTCATTAGCCAGGATGGT
>NW_007734934.1:0-4924 GCF_000696425.1 Galeopterus variegatus
ATAATCATATACATTGTATATTGACAAAATAAAAATTAAAAAAATAAAAAATAAATAAAAATAAATAAATAAATTAATTAAAAATTAAAAAAATTAAAAAAATAAATAAAAATAAAACTCAACTCACCTAAAAAGTGATTGATGTCTGGTGTTGTACGTAGAGACCACAATGGAGAGGTGGATCAGTGGAAACGCTGGGCTCAGATTCCCCACTGTAGGAAAAGGGAGTGAGAGAGAGAAGGAAGGGAGGAAAGGGTCTCACCCGGTTTGGAAGGCTGGGGCAGCGAGAGCTGACAATTCCGGCCCCACGTTAGGCACCAAATAATACGTTAGGTCAGTGAGACAAACAGACTAGAGGACTCCAAGCCAAACGTTATCATGTAAGGGAGTTTATTTCCAGTGAACTAGGAGGGGAAGCTGAAAGATCAGTTTTCCGCCCCCATACAGACTAGCAGAGGCTTTATAGGGTTTGGATTTGGGAAGGACAGAGTTAGGGGAAGAGCCTAAGTTCTGAGAGGAGGTTGGGCCGCTATTCTGAGCACTAACTGCTTCATGGTTTTTCTGTTTTTTACAAGATCCTGTTTTGTACCAGATGTTCTTATTGGAATGCACCAGCCTTGAGTGAAAGGGAGGGGTGTAGGGGGGCAGGGTGAGGGAGTTGTCAACATGGCTGTGCTTATGCTAAGCTGACTGTGAGCCTAGTAACTGGGAAGATGGTGGTCCCATTGACTGCAATGGGGAAGACATGAGGAGGAATGGGTTTGGGTGGGGAGTGCTGGGCAGAGATGAATGCATTAAGAATTCTGTTTTGCATATTTTGGTTTCAGATGCCCATTGCACATCCAAATGGAGTATTAAAATTGGCACATTGATATAAGGTCTAGATCTCAGAGCATAGTCAGGGATGAAGACAGAAGAAATGCTTTCCATTCTATGGGATGAGGAATCTGAAGCTCAGAAAAGTGGAGGGACTTTCCTGGGGCCACATGTGGCTGGGACATGGTGGAGCCTGGATGGGATCCCAGTCTGTCTGCTTCTAACACCCAAGCCCTTTCTACAGCACTGTTCTAGGCAGGAGTACTAAGCATGGGATAAGGGGAGGAGGAGTTTTATTCTGAGGAAAGTTTATCAGGATGGGGCATCCAAAGTAGACAGGCAGTACCCATAGAAACACAAGAGAGTTTCTCAGAGTCTAAGGGTACAAATTAATGGATGGATGGATGGGTGGATGGATGGGTAAATGGATGGATAGATGGGTAAACAAATAAATAAATGTCTGATAACCCAATGATGAATTCATTTTACAAAATCTAGAGTCCTGCTGGTGCTCAAATTTCAATGAAGTGATACACCTTGCCAAAGTCCCTACTTGAACTATGTGCTACCTGGTTGGGCTTTCAAATGGGAAAGTGCTGAGGGGTAGAGAAAGTTCAGGTAATGGTAAGTGTGGTTGCTTCCTATGGGTCTCTCCTTGTATATGATGGAATCACCTCCACCCTGACCCCCATCCCCATGGTGGGCACTAGACTATGGGAGGGGAAGCAAAACAGCCCAAGGGAAGCCCAGGGTCTCGGCCTGCCGCCAGTGTCCAGGAAGGAGTGAGAGGAGGAGATAGGCAGGGGCCAGTCTAATTTCTCTCTAACTGTGTTCTCTGGAGGAGGAAATGGCATGGAAAAAAGGAGAAGATTGCTCTTCCACTCTGCTTCTCACAATTGCCTAAGAGTGCTGATGATTTGAGAATTAAGGAGTCCAGGATTATAGCCCATTGAAGATCCACTTTGAAAGGTTCTCAGATTTCATGTGATGAATAAGTGTGCATCTCTGTTCTTTAATTTACAAAGAGCACCTGGCCTTTTAGCCTGCAACTTTAGCTTTTTTCACAAGCACATTACAAAGCATTTTAATGTTGAGTAGCATACTCATATTTCAACTTTATGACTTGCATTGTTCAAAATGCAGTTATGAAAAGTATGCTTTAATAAAGTCAATTCAGTGTTGGTTTTTTTTTCTTCTGCAGCAACTATAAGCCATATATATTATTCAGAAATAGCGTGCCTTTGGGCCTTTCCTTCTGAGATAGAAATTCATTTCAACCAGCTATAAATCAGGCTCAGAGATACCTTTAATCCAGAGTAGATAAGACATACTTGATAACCCTGGCGTTAATACACCATACCAGGAAACTAATTTTCTCTGCAAGGTACAAAGAAGAGTTTTTGTAATCTGTGTGTGTGTGTGTGTGTGTGTGTGTGTGTGTGTGTGTGTGTGTGTGTGTGTGTGTGTGTTAGTACAGGCACCTCAGACTTTTGGAGTACAGACAGCTGTGGAGATGCACAAATATGACCTGAGAATTTCATCCTGACCTGAATGCTGACCTGCTGCCTATTTGCCCCAAAAAGACAAAGCCAGGGGTGGAGGCCAATGTGCATTGACTATCCAGAAGCTCTTCACACTGTGTAAAGCATTTTACCATCATTTTTACTGAATCCACATCATAAATAGCCCTATGAAATGAGCATTCTTTTCCTCATTTTACTGTGAGAAAACTAGGACAGAAAGGGATAGTGACTTCTCTAAGATCACATAGCTGGAAAATCAGGGACAGGACTTGTACCCAGATTTGCCCCTCATCCTTGCTTTTTTGTACCAATGGTTCTAAACTCTAGCATGCACAGAATCTCCTAGGAGACTTGTAAGAACAAGCGGGCCTGACCAGAAGAGCTTCTATACAGTAGGTTTGGTGTGGGCCTCAGAATTTGCATTTCTAAGAGGTTACCAAGTGCTGCTGCTGCTGCCAGCCCTGAAGACTCACTTTTTTTTAACCCTAACTCCCCCTTCCCTACCCCTTTCCCATCTCTGGTGTCTTCAGTTCTGTTATCTCCATTTGAGAGTTCAAGGAATTATTGTGATTGTTGTATCTTTCTGAGTGAGGACATGGAGGATATCCCTTTCTGCCTGGCTTATTTCATTTAACACGATTTTCTCTAAGTTCATCCATGTTGCTGCAAATGGCAAAGTTGCATTCCTTTTTAAGTCAGAATAGTATTCCATTGTGTGCATGTGTGTGTATATATATCTTTCCATAATAGCTGCACTAATTTACAGTCCCACCAAAAGTGTAGGAGGGTTCCCCTTTCTCCACATCCCGCCAGCATTTGTTATTCTGTCTTTTTGATATTGGCCAGTCTAACTGGCATAAAATGATATTTCAACGTGGTTTTGATTTGCTTTTCCCTGATGCTGAGTGACATTGAGCATTTTTTCATATGTCTGTTGGCCATTTGTATACCTTCCTTCAAGAAATGCCTATTCAGCTCCTTTGCCCATTTTTTAATTGGGTTACTTGTTTTTTTACTGTTAAGTAGTTTGAGTTCCTTGTATATTCTTGATATTAATCCATTGTTGTATGCATAGTTTGCAAATATTTTCTCCCATTCTGTAGGTTGTCTTTTCACCCCATTAACTGTTTTGTTGTTTGTTTTTTTTGTTTGTTTGTTTGTTTGCTGTACAGAAGCTTTTTAGTTTGATATACTCCCATTTGTTTATTTTTCCTTTCATTGCCTGCGCTTTTGGGGTCTTATTCATAAAGTCTTTACCCAGTCCTCTTTACTGAAGTGTTTCCCCTATGTTTTCTTTTAGGAGTTTTATAGTTTTGGATCTTAATATAAGTCTTTAATGCATTTTGAGTTGATTTTGGTATATAGCAGGAGGTATATGAAACAGGTCCAGTTTCATTCTTCTACATATGGATGTCCTTTTTTCCCAGCACCACCCATTGAAGAAGTTCTCCTTTCCCCAATGTATGCTCCTGTAACCCTTTCAAATATCAGTTGGCCCTGAGTGTGTGGGCTGATTTCTGGGTTCTCTATTCTGTTCCATTGGTCTGAGTGTCTATTTTTATGCCAGTACCATGCTGTTTGAGTTACTATCATTTTGTAGTATAATTTGAAGTCAGGTAGTGTAAAGCGTCTGGCCTTATTTTATTTATTTATTTGTTTGTTTGTTTGTTTATCTACTTATTTATTTTGCTCAGAATCGCTTTAGCTATTTGGGGTCTTCTGTTGTTTCATATGACTGTTAGAATTGTTTTTTTCTATTTCTGCAAAGAATGTCATTGGTATTTTGATGAGAATTGCATTGAATCTGTAGATCACTTTGGATAGTATGGACATTTTCACAATGTTGATTCTTCCAATCCAAGAGCATGAGATGTCCTCTTCAATTTCTTTCAGCAGTGATTTGTAGTTCTCACTGTAGAGATCTTTTCTTTTATCTCCTTGATTAAACTGAATCCTAGACATTTTATTTTTTTGGTGGCTATTGTAAATGGGCTTGCTTTCTTGATTTCTTTTTCTGCTAGTTTGTTGTTGGAGTATAAATGTGCTGGTGATTTGTGCATGTTGATTTCGTATCCTGCAACTTTACTGAAATAAGTTTATCAGCTCCAAGAGTTTTTTGGGTTTTCCACAAACCTCACTTGGAGAACCACTGTCCTGGACTATGCTGCCTTCATCAAACAATCCATAGTGTTTCTTAAGCACTTTCTCTATGTCTAGTCCTAGGCCTGGTTCTATGGGATACACACAACAAACTGGCAGCATTGTCCTTGCCCCATGGGTGTAAGACCATGGAGGAAAGAATAATCAACCCCATGAAAAAGTCAGTGGAAAATACCAGGCAGTGTCTCTGGGAATGGAGAAGTGGGCAAAACCACATGGTCTGGGCCGACCCCGTGGCGCACTCGGGAGAGTGCAGTGCTGGAAGTGCAGCGACGCTCCCGCCACGGGTTCAGATCCTATATAGGAATGGCCGGTGCACTCACTGGCTGAGCGCAGTGCAGGCGACACCACACCAAGTGTTGCGATCCCCTTACCAGTCACGAAAAAGACAAAAAAAAAAAAAAAAAAAAAAAAAAAAAAAAAAA
>NW_007734934.1:4934-11347 GCF_000696425.1 Galeopterus variegatus
CCCCTTACCAGTCACGAAAAAGACAAAAAAAAAAAAAAAAAAAAAAAAAAAAAAAAAAACCACATGATCTGGACAGCAGGTGAGGAAAGGAAGGAGGCAAGAAAGAGCAGAACAGGCTGCAGGAGGCAAGGCTGAAGCTGGGCCCTGTGAGATTTGAAAAACTGAGAGAAGGGTGTCAGGGATTCAGGGAGCAAATGTCAGGGAACATCTGGGAAAACACTCTGAGATATTTTGGCAGTACCTGGCTAGAAGACTCTGGGGAAACCGGCCTGTGAGATCAGAGAACTTAATAGTGATGATTATGATGATGGCAGTTGCCATTAATGGAGTAGTTACTATAGCTTTCCAGCCACCAGACAAAGCTCTTCACAAACACCATCAAATTTAATCCTCACAACAAGCTGATGCTCCACTATGGCCACTGCTCTCTGCTGCTTCTACATCTGGACCCAAGTGTCCAGCAATGGGACTGAAGTCAGACACACAGATGCCTCCTGCCTTGCTAGGCTGTGTCTCTGGGGTAGAAGAAGAAACAAGAGCTGAGCGTGATATGTTATCCTCCTGGTAGCTCCTCCACCTGCCACAAGCACGTGTTTATACTGACCGGAATGTACAGGACATTCTTTAGTGGCTTTCACCAACTTTAAGTCAGATTCGTTTTTAATACTTAACCACTTGGTTCTGTCTAAACAGGCCAGCAGTTGCCTTGAAGGGAAGAAAATTAGACAGGAGACATTTCCATGATTGCAGGGCCGAGGTGGCTGAGATTAATGCCTCGGAAAGGGCTTTGTCAGCCCGTTCCCTATTTGGTTTTATGGAACCCCCCAGCTGCTGGATGTCCCACAACAGAGGGGTTCTGTGGCCACAGAAGATTGTGAAAGCTGGTATCCTGTATCCCCCTCTGCATTACAAAGCATCTTTCCTATATTAAAAGCTCTGTGATATTCTTCGATGCAGAGTCCAGCATCTCTTGGTTTTAATTCCTCATTACCCAAACTTACTTGATCATGAGTCCATTTTTTGGCCACCAAACATCCTATGGAGCTGAGCCCTGTGGCAAACACAGTGAGGAGTCCTGGGCTCTGTGGTGTGGCTAGGAAGCGTTCATGACACAGAGGGAAGCAGAGAGAGTATTTGTTTCACACTGCACCCATGCTCTGCAGCTGTGGGGTTTGGGTGTACTCAGGTACAATTCCATAGGGAAGCATTCATGACACAGAGGGAAGCAGAGAGAGTATTCATTTCACACTGCACCCATGCTCTGCAGCTGTGGGGTTTGGGTGTACTCAGGTACAATTCCATAAGCCATGGAGCCAAAGCTGAAATTGCTGTCAGAGAATGTCAAAGGACTGGAATGTGATTGCTCTGGCTATGACTTATTATAGAACCCTGGGCCTAGAAAGCAATTGCTGTTTTGTGTGGGGCAGTATGCAAGAACCCCAGAAAACATAAACTGCCTCAGCAGGAAAGACTCACCCAGCTACATCCAAAGGGTCCTGTGTCTGCAGGAGAAATTTAATGAGTCACTAGTTACAAATGGGGTGGTCTCTCTGGGCTATCCCAGAGCTTGTAGAGCTCAGCACCAGCCTTGGAGACAGACCATACTGGGTTTAAATGTCAGCCCTATTGCTTCCTCACTGTGTAAGCTAGGGCAAGTGACACAACTTCTCTAAGTCAGCTTCCTCACTGGCAAAATGGAGATAGTATACTACTCGTCTTGTGGGTTTGTTTGGAGAATGAAGTGAGCAAGGTTGCCCAAGGGAGGTGCCACCATGGGGCACCGTTCCTGGTTGGTTCCAAAGAGTGCCTTAATCACCACCCCAAGTATTACCAAGGGTCCATACGGTGTGGCCCACAGATTCACTTTACCTAAATTTCACCTCACTATTTCTCCCATAAAAGTAGTTCTCTCTTTTACTTCCCTGTCTCTCACCTTGGTCACCCAAGCTCAAACCACTATTTTCTCCTCCCAACTTGATCCCTCTACACATCCATCCAATTACTAGGACCCTATGATTTCTGTTTCAGCTGTGTATGTTTAGAAAAGTCATCTATCCTCTCTAGTCTCTATTTCATCACCTCTGACATGATAAGTAGGTGCTTACACAGTGGCTTTCAAATTATTTAAACCATGTAATTCTTTCTCCTAACAGTCTCCTATGACAAGGTACAAGATCTAAAACCACTGGGCTCTCCCACCCAGATATTCTGGGCTTGGGGAAGGACCCAGGAATCTGCAGTTTTTATATATTCCCAGGTGATCCTGAAGGGTAGCTAGCTTTGCAACACATTGTTGAATTCTTAGTCATGGCAGGTACTCAACAAATAGTAGAAATGGCAGATGAGCAATGCACTGGCATTCCCACCCCAGCTCATTCCAACTTGAACCTACTGCTCTTTTTAACTTGGGATACAGGTATGTGATCCTGTTACCTCCTGGGCTATCTAATGTTACTTAAAATTATTCTCTTGGGCTCAAATATGACCTTATCCAACAGGGGCCAAAAGACTAGCCAGGACCCTTCCCTATGTGATTCTGTTGCAGGTTCCCAGCTGTGGTCAAACTGCTGACCCAAAGTGAGGTTCAGGTGGCCAGCTTGGCCTTCCCTTGGTCCTTGGGAGAAAGTAAGTAAGAGTGACTAAAGAGAGATTCGAAAGGAGATGGATCGGAAATGGGGAAAGAGTTTGAGGGAAGTTATGCTGGTTACCCTGGGAAGGGCAACAGAAGTGTCAGTTCTCCAGATTGACAGAAGCTTCCTGTATTAGTCCATATTGTGTTGCTATAACAGAATACCTGAGACTGGGTAATTTATAAAGAACAGAGGCTTATTTGTCTTATGATTCTGGGACAGCTACATCTGGTGTGGGCCTCAGGCTGCTTCTATCGTGGCAGAACGCAGCAGGCAGCCAGCAGGTATAAACAGATCACATGGTGAGAGGAAGAAAGAGAGAGAGAGAACTGGGAGGTGCCAGAGTCTTTTAAACATCTGGTGTGGGCCTCAGGCTGCTTCTATCGTGGCAGAACGCAGCAGGCAGCCAGCAGGTATAAGCAGATCACATGGTGAGAGGAAGAAAGAGAGAGAGAGAACTGGGAGGTGCCAGAGTCTTTTAAACAACCAGCTCTCATGGGAACTAACAGAGCGAGATCTCATTCAGGACTCCTGCCCCCTAGGATAGCATTAATCCATTCATGAGGGCTCTGCCCCCATGACTCAAACAGCTTCCAGCACTGCCACATTGGGGATCAGATTTCCACATAAGTTTTGGTGGGGACAACACATCCAAACTCTATCACTCCCTAAACTGTTGATACCTGCTGGTCTCTCTCATGGACATAAGATAATATTAACCCCACACCACACAGTGTACAATATGAAATTTAGTTACCTACTTACCATAGAGATGGGGCTAAAATTCTAGGAGAAACAGCACTCAAATTTGAACTGTTCTTATTCTTGAGGTCATTACCCTTGGGCTATAATAGAATCAATCTCAGTGTTCTTGAAAACCTTCCAGGTGGATTTTCTGAAAAATAAATAAATAAATAAATAATGATTTAGATTGGTATCCAAAGATATCTAGAGACTTCACAGGCATAAACCAAAACAAATATGATTTGGTTAAAAACCAAGAACTTGATTATGTTCATAGAAAGGATAGAAACTTAGCGTGGGAACAGGGCTCAGACTTAGGCCTCAGAGGGAAGTACCCACAGCCTCAGCAGCCACCAAGGTGAGCCAAGACCCATGTGGCAGCAGGACTCAGTCTTAGGCCCTGAAAGGAAGCACCCAGAGGCCCAGCAGCCACTGAGGTGAGCCAAAACCTGTGTGGTACTGAGGGCTCAGTCTACAGCCACAAATTCCAGAACAGGAGCCAAGGTGTTGTAATAGAGCCATTGCCACACTTACTGTCACTGCAAGGACAGTCCACCACCACAGTAGCATCCAGGGCCACTCTACAGGCAACATGCTGCTCACTCGACTACATCGATACAAGAAGATCACCAGTCAAGCTTTCAAATAGAGGAAGAAATCTTTATCCTCATAGCCAACCCCAGAGTAATAGAGGAATCAAGTCCTCTACCAGGTGGCCAAACATCAACAAAAAAATTCTCAACTACAAACAAACAAGAAGATATGACACCATCAAAGGGATATAGTAATGCTCAAATTTCAGACCCCATAGAATAGGAATCCTTGAAATGTCTGAAAAGGAATTCCGAGCAATGATCTTAAGAAAGCTTGAAGACATAAAAGATGACTCAGTTAGAGAACACAAGGAAACAAGAAAAAATACCCAGAATATGAAGGAGGAAATTTACAAAGAGATTAATATGTTTAAAAAGAGTACAGCAGAACTCTTAGATATAAAAGATTCACTCAATGAAATAAAAAACACTCTTTAAAAAGAGTACAGCAGAACTCTTAGATATAAAAGATTCACTCAATGAAATAAAAAACACAACAGAAAGCTTGAGCAGCAGGCTAGAGCAAGCAGAAGAAATAATTTCAGATTTTGAAGATGGTCTTTTTGAAATAACCCAGGTGGGCAAAAAAAGGAAAAAATAATTAAAAATAATGAAGAAAATCTAAGAGAGATAGCAGACAACCTCAAGCACTCTAACATCTGAATTGTGGGCATTCCAGAAGGGGAGGAGAAAGGAAAAGGTTTTGAAAACCTATTCAAGAAAATAATAGAAAACTTCCCAGGTGTAGGGAGAGATGTAGACCTTCAGATCCAGGAAGCTCAAAGGTCACCAAACAGATTCAATCCAAAAACATACTCTCCAAGACACATTACAGTCAAGTTTGCAAAGCTCAGAAAGAAAGAGAGAATTCTAAAACCAGCAAGAGAAAGTGCCAAGTCACCTATAAGGGAACCCCCACCAGACTAACAGCAGACTTCTCAACTGAAACCCTACAGGCCAGAAGAAATTGGAATGATATATTCCAAATACTAAAAGAAAAAAATTTTCAGCCACAATTCTTTATACAGCAAGGCTCTCCTTCAGAAATGAGGGAGAAATAGTGTATTTCCAAGACAAACAAAAATTGTGGGAGTTCACCACTGCACAACCAGCTCTGCAAGAAATTCTCAAGGGAGTCCTTCATCTGGAATCTGAATAATGATGGTCACTATCACAAATACACAAGAAAGAGCAAAACCTGCCATTAAAACAAAAATGCCAGTGAGAAAGAGAAAGAAGCTACATCATGCCATCTCAAATTTCCAGCTAACATTGAAGAAGAGAAATAAAGGGGGAAGTAATGATCAGAACATATTTAAATCATCTAAACTAAAAGCAATTAAATGATAAGAATTAAACAATACCTTTAAATAACTACCCTAAATGTGAATGGATTAAACTCCCCATTCAAAAGGCACAGGCTTATTGATTGGATTAAAAAGCTAGACCCAAGTATATGCTGTCTTCAAGAGACCCACCTCACCTGTACAGACACACACCGACTAAAAGTGAAGGGATGGAAAAAGATATACCATGCAAATGGAAAGCAAAAACAAGCAGGAGTAGCTATTCTTATATCAGATAAAACACTTTAAACGAATAATCATAAAAAGAGGCAAAGAAGGCCACTATATCATGATAAAAGGATCTATCCACCTAGAAGATATAACAATCATAAATATGTATTCACCTAATATTGGAACACCCAGATGTATAAAGCAAACACTCTTAGATCTAAAGAAAGAAATAGGCCCTAATGCATCAATAATAGGTGACCTGAACACCCCTCTCTCAGTATGGGACAGATCTTCCAGGCAACAAATCAACAAAGAGACACAGGATTTACTTTTTTTTTTTTTCAAATATTCAGGAGATGCAAAGCTGATTGTCCCCCCTCCTGCCCATGATGTGGGGGCCAGATTCATATTGGGGACATACCCATTACCAGAAACTGCTTTTGTCCCCTTTGTCCCCTTCCAGTTATCCCCCAACCTCCCTCCCCCTTCCCCTCTCCCCTCTACTTCAATTTGTAGCCCTACGAATGTTCCCTCCCTCTGTTGGATCATGGGACTACTGTGGTCTTTCTTTCATGCCCTCCTTTCTCTCTTAGCTCCCACACATAAGTGAGCACATGAGGTATTTATCCCTCTGTGCTTTGCTTGTTTCACTCAACATAAGTTACTCCAGGTTCATGCATGTTGTTGCAAATGGGAATATTTCATTCTTTTTTATGGCAGAGTAGTATTCCATAGGAGACACAGGATTTAAACTACACCTTAGACCAACTGGACCTGGCAGATAAATACAGAACATTTCACTCAACAACTAAAGAATATACTTTCTTTTCATCAGCACATGGAGCATTCTCCAGGATAGACCACATATTAGGTTACAAATCTAGTCTCAGTAAGTTTTTTTTTTTTTTTTTTTTTTTTTTTTTTTTTTT
>NW_007734934.1:12327-16396 GCF_000696425.1 Galeopterus variegatus
GTTGCCCCCACGCCTCGCTCAGCCAGTGAGCGGGAACCGGTCTGTATGTGGGATCTGAACCCTCGACGGGAGCGCCGCCACGCTTCCCAAGCGGCACACTAGCGCAGTGCGCCACCAGGCTGGCCCTAGTCTCAGTAAGTTTTAAAAAATTGAAATCATTCCAAGTAACTTTTCAGACCACAATGGACTAAAATTGGGGAAAGATAAGAGGCAAAACTCTGGAAACTATATAAATACATGGAAACTAAACAATAGGCTACTGAATGACCTACGGGTCCAAGAGGAAACTAAACAGGAAATCAAAACATTTCTTGCAAC
The DNA here is from genome assembly GCF_000696425.1 of Galeopterus variegatus. NCBI lineage: Eukaryota > Metazoa > Chordata > Mammalia > Dermoptera > Cynocephalidae > Galeopterus > Galeopterus variegatus. The sequence goes on from NW_007734934.1 coordinate 12,646, forward strand.
TAATGAAAATAAAGACACATCATACCAAAACCTGTGTGATACTGCAAAAGTAGTACTAAGAGGGAAATTTATTGTAATAAACACTTACATCAAAACAATGAAAAGATTTCAAATAAATGACCTGAAACTTCAAAGAGCTAGAAAAACAATGACAATCCAATCCTAAAGGTAGCAGACAAAAAGAAATAATTAAGATGAGAGCAGAACTAAATGAAATAGAGATGCAAAAAACAATAGAACAGATCAACAAAACAAAAAAAATGGGGTTTTGAGAACATAAATAAAATAGAGAAACCATTAGCTAGGTTAACAAAAAAAAAAAAAAAAAAGAAGAGAGAAGACCCAAATAACAAACATCAGAAATGAAAAGGGAGACATTACAACTGATACCACAGAAATATAAAGAATCATTAGAGACGATTATAAACAACTGTATGACAACATATGAAAACCCGGAAGACATGGATAAGTGTCTAGACACATACAAACTACCCAGACTGAACCAAGAAGATATAGAAAACCTGAACAGACTAATAACAAACAATGAGATTGAAGCGGTAATCAGCAATCTTCCAACAAAGAAAAGCCCAGGTTTAGATTGCTTTACAGTTGAATTCTATCAAACCTTTAAAGAGGAATTAATACCAATTCTCCTTAAACTATTCCAAAAAATTGAAACAGAAGCCACTCTCCCAAACTCATTCTATGAGGCCAACATAACTCTAATACCAAAACCAGATAAAGACACACACAAAAAAAGAAAATTACAGGCCAATATCGCTTATGAACATAGATGCAAAAATCCTCAATTGAATGCAGCAACATATTAAAAAAATTATACACCATGATCAAGTGGGATTCATCCCAGGGATGCAAGGTTGCTTCAACATATGCAAATCAATAAATGTGATACACCATATTAATAAAATCAAACAGAAGGACCATATGATTATCTCTATAGATGCTGAAAAAGCATTTGACAAAATTCAACATCCCCTTAATGATAAAGACTCTCAACAAATTAGGTATAGAGGGGAAGTATCTCAACACAGTAAAAGCCATATATGACAAACCCACTGCCTATATCATCCTGAATGTGGAAAAGTTGAAAGCTTTTCCCTTAAGAACAGGAACTAGACAAGTATGCCCACTCTCACCACTCCTATTCAACATAGCATTGGAAGTACTAGCCAGAGCAATCAAGCAAGAGAAAGAAATAAAGGGCATCCATATTGGAAAAGATGAAGTCAAACTGTCCCTATTTGTAGATGACATGATACTATATATATAGAAAAACCTAAAGACTATCAAAAACCTCCTAGAGCTGGTTAATAATTTCAATAACATTGTAGGATACAAAATAAATGCCCCCAAATCAGTTGCATTTATATTCTCCAATAATGAACTAACAGAAAGAGAAATCAAGAGAGTAAGCCCATTTACAGCAGTCACAAAAAAAATAAATTACCTAGTAGTAATTTATTTAACCAAGGAGGTGAAAGATCTCTACTGTGAGAATTACAAACCACTACTGAAAGAGATTAAAGAAGACACAAAAAGATGGAAAGACATTCCGCGCTCTTGGATTAGAAAAATAAACATTGTGAAAATGTTTTTACTACCCAAAGTGATCTACAGATTCAATGCAATCCCCAGCACAATACCAATGACATTCTTCACAGAAATGGAAAAACAATCTTAACATTCATATGGAACAAAAGGCCCCAAATAGCCAAAGCAATCCTGAGCAAAAAAAATAAAGCTGGAGGCATAACACTACCTGACTTCAAATTATACTACAAAGCTATTGTAACCAAAACAGCATAGTACTGGCATAAAAATAGACAGTCAAACAAGTGGAGCAGAATAGAGAACTCAGAAATCACCCCTTAGGCTTATAGCCATTTGATATTTGACAAGGACAACAAAAACATACATTGCAGAAAAAACTGCATCTCTCACTCTAAAATCAACTCTAAATGGATTGAAGACTTAAGTATAAGATCTGAAACTGTAAAATTACTGAGGGAAAACATAACTGAAACACTTCAGGAACTAGGTCTGGGCACAGACTTTATGGAACATGAGCCCAAAAGCACAGGCAGCAAAAGAAAAAATAAACAAATGGGACTATATCAAACCAAAAAGCTTCTGCACAGCAAAGGAAACAATTGATAGAGTGTAACAACAACCTACAGAGTGGGAGAAAATTTTTGCTTATTATGCATCCAACAAGGGATTAATATCCATAACATACAAGGAACTCAAGCTATTACACAGTAAAAAAAACCCAAATAACCCAATGAAAAAATGGGCAAAGGAGCTGAATAGACATTTTTCAAAGGAAGACATACAAATGGCCAACAGGTACATGAAAAAAATGCTCAACATCACTAGTTATCAGGGAAATGCAAATTAAAACCACATTGAGATACCACCTCACCCCAGTTAGACTATAATCAAAAAGACAGAGAATAACAAATGCTGGCAAGGGGGTGGAGAGAAGGGAATACTCCTACACTGGTGGCGGGCCTGTAAATTAGTACAACCACTATGGAAAACAGGAGCTTTCTCAAACATCTTCAGATTGATCTTCCATACTCTCCAGCAATCCCACTTCTGGGTATACACTCAAAGGAATGGAAATCATCATGTTGAAGGGATACCTGCACTCCCATGTTCATCGCAGCTATGTTTACAGTAGCCAAGATATGGAACCAACCTAAATGTCCATCAATGGACGATTGGATAAGGAAAATGTGGTATATATACATCATGGAATACTATTCTGCCATGAAAAAGAATGAAATTCTCTCATTTGCAACAACATGGATGAGCTCGGAGAAACTTACATTGAGTGAAATAAAGAACAGAGGGATAAATACCACATGTCCTCACTCATAAGTGGAAGCTAAGAGAGAAAGAAGGAAGGAAAAAAAGACTACAGTGGTATGTTGGACTTCCAGAGGGAGAGAGCATACCTAGGGATACAAAGTGGAATGTGGGGAAAGGGGATCGGGAGGGAGGTTGGGGATAATTGGGTGGGGGACACTGGGTATAATCACAATTTGTAGTAATGGGTATGCTGCCAGTATGAATCTGGCCATCACATCTTGGGCACAAGTGGTGACAATCAGCTTTGTATCTCATGAATATTCGTAACCAATAAAAAATGTACTATGCAAGAAAAACCCCAATAAATAAACAAAAATACAAATTGTGGGTGTTCCAGAAGGGAAGGAGAAAGAAAAAGGCATGGAAAACCTATTCAACAAGATAATAACAAAAAAGTTCTCAGGTAAAGGAAGAGACACAGACCTTCAAATCCAGAAGGCTCAAAGATCCCTAAACAGATTCAACCCAAAAAGATCCTCCCCAAGAAACATTATAGTCAAATTGGCAAAGCTAATAACAAAGAGAAAATCTTAAAAGAAGCAAGAGAAAAGTGTCAAGTCACCTATAAGAGAGCCTGTATTAGTCCATTTTGTGTTGCTGTAACAGAATTACCTGAGACTGGATAATTTATAAGGAAAAGAGGTTTATTTGGCTTACAATTCTGGGACAGCTACATCTGGCATGGGCCTCAGGCTGCTTCTAGTCATGGAGGAATGGCAGGCAGCCAGTGGGTACAAGCAGATCGCATGGCAAGAGAGAGGGGGGTGCCAGGGTCCTTTATACAAGCAGCTCTCGCAGGAACTAATAGAGCCAGAACTCACTCATTAATCCCCCCTCCCCCAGGGAGAGCATTAAT
>NW_007734934.1:17130-18263 GCF_000696425.1 Galeopterus variegatus
ACATTGGGGATCAGATTTCCACATGAGTTTTGGAGGGGACAACACATCTAAATTCCATCAGAGCCCCTGTCAGACTAACAGCAGACTTCTCAACAGAAAGTGCACAGGCCAGAAGAAAATGGGATGACATATTCAAAATACTAAAAGAAAAAAACTTCCAGCCAAGACTATTACACCCAGCCAGGTTATCCTTCAGAAACGAGGGAAAAATAGTGTATTTTCCACAAACAAAAACTGTGGGAGTTCACCACCACACCACCAGTCCTATAAGAAATCCTCAAGGAGGTCCTGCATCTGGAATCCAAATAATGATAATCACTACAACGAACACACAAGAAAGAGCAAAACCCACTGGTAGAACAAAAATGCAAACAAGAAAAAGGAAGAAGCTACATCTTATGACTGCAAAAAACTGTAATGACAATGTAATAATGCCCCTGCTTTATTTCTGATTTAGTAATTTTGGTCTTCTCTCTTTCTTCGTCAGTCTAGATAATGGTTGGCAAATTTTGTTGATCTTTTTAAAGAATCAGCTTTTGGTTTGATTGATTTTCTCTATTGTTTTTTAATTCCCCATTTCATATATTTCTGTTGCAATCTTTGTTATTTCCTATTATATTTGCTTTTGGTTTACTTTGCTCTTCTTTTTCTATTTTCTTAAGGTAGAAGTTTATATTAGTGATTTGAGATTTTTCTTATTTTTAATACAGGCATTTGCAAGTATATATTTTCCTCTAAGCACTGCATGAGCCCTGCATCCTATATATTTTGATATGTTGTGCTTTGATCTTTATCTCAAAGTACTCTCTGATTTCCCTGTGATTTTTCTTTTTACCCATTGTTTATTTAGGAGAGTGTTGTTTAATTTCCACACATTTGTGAATTTTCTAAATTTCCTTCTCTTATTCTGGTCAAAGAACATATTTTCTATGACCTTAGTCTTCTTAAATGTATTAAGACTTATTTTGTCATCCAAAATAAAAATATAAATTAATTTTTAAAAAAGAGAGAGAGAAATAGAGCCTGAGCCCTGATAGTACTGCTCCTGAAGTCAGTCTTACCTAGGGCATCACAATTATGTGAGCCAATAAATCCTTTTTTAATAATTAAGCCAATTTAAGTTGGTACAACAC
>NW_007734934.1:18672-21838 GCF_000696425.1 Galeopterus variegatus
ATTTCCCTGTGATTTTTCTTTTTACCCATTGTTTATTTAGGAGAGTGTTGTTTAATTTCCATACATTTGTGAATTTTCTAAATTTCCTTCTCTTATTCTGGTCAAAGAACATATTTTCTATGACCTTAGTCTTCTTAAATGTATTAAGACTTGTTTTGTGGCCAAAAATAAAATAACTAACTAAATAAGTAAATAAATAAAATAAAAATGGAAGTCTGTGACTATCCCTCCCTGCTGCAGACATTAACAAAAATTTCATCTTTACCCATGATTGAGACTGGTCATTTTCAAAGTCTTTTTTCTTTTAAAAGATAAAATCCTTTTGTTCAGCAAACTCTTAGGAGGAAGCCCAATATGTCAACTACAAAGAATGAAGCTGCTGTGGTGGAGGGGTGTGTGCATGCATGTGTGTGCATGTGTGCTAGGGAGCTGCAGCTCAGGGGTGAGCCCCACCTGTTCCCTCTCCCTCCCATCAGGGCTCCTGAGTAGGTGCCAAGAGCCTCCTAGGTTTCCAGGCAACTGCCAGCAACCCCCACCTTGGCCACGTGTAAGTCAATTCTTGTTTCCCACTTAAGCAAAGCAATGTGACCCACTCATGATCTGTGTCTCTGGTCCTGAGTATTTGGCCTTGTTAAAGAAATTAATGAGGGCTGGCCCGGTGGCACACTGGAGAGTGCGCCAGCGCGGTGGCGCTCCTGCCAAGGGTTTGGATCCCATGTGGAGACCAGTTCCCACTCACTGGCTGAGCGCGGTGCGGGTGCAACACTGAGGGTTGCGATCCCGTTACCGGTCAGTAAAAAAGATAAAAAGGAAAAAAAAAAAAAAGGAATTAATGAGTCTGGCTGGGCACATCATAACCTCCACAACTCCCTTTGCCAACAGATATTGATTTTGCCACCCGCAAGATCGCAATACATCTGATTCAGACAAAGATCATTGATCAAGATGGTAATAACTTCAAGACGCAAACCAATAGCACATTCCGCAACTATCACGTGGATTTCACTGTTGGAGTGGAGTTTGATGAGTACACAAAGGGTCTGGACAACCGGCATATGAAGGTACTGACCCAGATGGCATTTTTCATCGCATACTCTGTGCAGGGGCTGGCTATTTAGCTTCAGGAAGAAAAAATGACAGAAATAACCAGGGAAGGATTAGGAAAGTCCAGAATGACTTAATTAGAAAAAGTCCAGAATGGACTTAATGATGCTGGCAATGAGCACTTATTGAACGTTTACTAGGAAGGGGCAGGCTGTTTTAGTCCATTCCTGTTTCTTTTAACAAAATATCTGGAACTCAGTGATTTATAAGGAAAATGAAATTTATTGCTTACAGCTTCATAGGCAAGTCCAAAGTCCAGGGAACATACCTGGTGAGAGTCTTGGTGGTGGCAACAGTGACCCAGAGGTCTCACATGGCAGAAAATAGTGGAGCAGAGAGAGCAAGAGAGAAACTAACCTCTCATGCACTCTCCTTTTAAAGCCCTGAGAACAGCGCCCATGGCCACCATTTTTAATCCATCCATTTCGGCATGGTTCTGCAATCTAATCACCTCTTCAAGGCTCTACCTTTCAATTACCGTAATAGGATTTCTCACCCTCAGTAGTTACAGTGGGGATTTAAGCCTCAGTGAAGTTGTGGGGGGCATCCAATCTACTGAACAGGCTGAGGATATATTAAGATCTCGGCCATTGCAGGACCTAGGGCAGGGTCCCAACTCATCTACTGACAAGGGCCCAGCAGGCAAAGTGAAGAGAGCAGGTGAACATCTCAGGGAGGGACAGCCAGTGGCCAGATGGGTGATGAAGTTTCATGTAACAAGGGGCAGCCCTGCTCAGCTCCAGCCAAGTGCACTGCCGCAGAGGAATGAACATCAAGAAACATTGAGAATTCAGACGGTTTTAAATGAAATATCTCAATTATAGATAATCCCTGCCGATTTTACTCTTTTAGAAAAGTATGATGCCAGGGCCGGCCCGGTGGCGCACTGGATAGTGCGCCGCTTGGGAAGCGCGGCGGCGCTCCCGCCCAAGGGTTCGGATCCCANCAGCTCCAGCCAAGTGCACTGCCGCAGAGGAATGAACATCAAGAAACATTGAGAATTCAGATGGTTTTAAATGAAATATCTCAATTATAGATAATCCCTGCCGATTTTACTCTTTTAGAAAAGTATGATGCCAATAAAAAAAAAAATCACTAGACTAAATGAAGTCAGGGTTTATCCAGTTCTGGTAACTTGGAGACATATCAGGCAAATTCGTGGCTTCTGTCTCAGCATTGCCTTAACTCACAGAATGTAATCTAGAAAGTCCTCCATGCATCAGAAGGCCAGACATTTGATGGTTTGAACTATCTGAGTATAGGTAGGACCCTAAACACAAGCAGAAAACAACTCTGAATAGGGACTGGAGAATTATCTCGAAGCCCAAGAACGTAAGTTTGCAGAAGAGGTAGGCCCTCTCCCAGAGGAGCTGTTTGTGCATGCACATGCCATTTCTACAATGGGGGAAGTTTAAATATTCACTACATCCTTTCCCTCTGTGCCAGCTGAGCAAGAAGAACCTCTGCCCTGGCTCCCAAGCTGAGGGAGGACAGAGCTGAATATTGGGGTCCCCAGAAATCCATACTCTTGCCCCCAGCAAAGGGCCGGCCCCCCAGGGTGCCACAGTGAAGCAGGACCCTCCACCCTGCCCTTCCCCTTCACCCCAAGCCCCATTCTTCCCAGGGTCAGGCCACCACCCTCAGACTCCTACTCTGTGCTCCCAGGAGCTCTTTCAAAATCAGAGGACTCCACTCTCCCCTAAAGAAGGCAACATGATCTCTGGCTCCTCTCCTGGGGTGGGGAGGACTCTAAAGCTGAGACGAGGACATATTTTATTTCTCAGTTAAGTTGTCCTACAGCACTGATAATCTCATCCATCAAGTTAAGGTTGAATTACATGTGCTGCTCCTTGCTAAAGAAAAGTGGGAAATGAAAAGCACTTTGGACATTCTTCCATCAGAGCAGCCTTGCATGAGAGCGTAAGCTTCTGGGACCTGGAAGTCCACTTGTAGAAACCCCCCTGAGGGGATGGCAGATGGATAAGCCTTTTCTGAACCACATGTCTGAAAGGCTAATTCATCAGACACCAGAACTGATAGGAAAATTTGTCTTCAAATGTTT